>NC_137252.1:18177931-18418413 GCF_965637545.1 Phallusia mammillata
TCATCAGTGCAGCTGGTGACGAGAGATCGGCCGCATTGGCTAGTGTAGCCATCAAACGGCACTCCAGTTTGTGGTGAGCAACAGGGTACAACCCCATACATCACCCAGTCTGTGCGATGCCACAACTGGGCATACAGCACAAATGAAACTGGCTCACAGTGGCCAAGCAACTGCTTGGGAACCACAGTGAAGTCGGCTCAGTGTCACAGTATCAATGTAAAAGCATATGAGCCAATAAATGATAAGCTGCAGACAGTGCACACTGTTTCGACCTATAAGGTCTCATCAGTGCAGCTGGTGACGAGAGATCGGCCGCATTGGCTAGTGTAGCCATCATCGCACAGACTGGGTGATGTATGGGGTTGTACCCTGTTGCTCACCACAAACTGGAGTGCCGTTTGATGGCTACACTAGCCAATGCGGCCGATCTCTCGTCACCAGCTGCACTGATGAGACCTTATAGGTCGAAACAGTGTGCACTGTCTGCAGCTTATCATTTATTGGCTCATATGCTTTTACATTGATACTGTGACACTGAGCCGACTTCACTGTGGTTCCCAAGCAGTTGCTTGGCCACTGTGAGCCAGTTTCATTTGTGCTGTATGCCCAGTTGTGGCATCGCACAGACTGGGTGATGTATGGTGTTGTACCCTGTTGCTCACCACAAACTGGAGTGCCGTTTGATGGCTACACTAGCCAATGCGGCCGATCTCTCGTCACCAGCTGCACTGATGAGACCTTATAGGTCGAAACAGTGTGCACTGTCTGCAGACAATCGTAAAAGTTCCACGGATAAAAGAACTTTCAAGTCAATTTGGAAGTCGGGAATGGCGAGCATACCTGCCTGAAGTTGACGATCTTTTGAACAAAATCGAGCAGGGTATTGTCAAGTGGCCTGTGGACATCAAACTTACAACAGACCCTAAGTCATCTGTCATCATATTGCCTAGTTCTAAAAATCTTAAGGTTGGTGATAAATTAGCTGGTAGCATCCAAGCTAAGGATTTTCATGGAAATACAAAGAAACATGGCGGAGATCACTTTCGTGCAAGGTACTGTTTTTTGTTTATTTACCCGTTTAGTGATAATTTTGGCTTAACCTAACCGAAAGTCTTTAAATCTAGTACAAAATATTTTCAACCGACAGTTTTAGTTATGCGTTCATTGTTTAAGTTCCTTTTTTGAACTAACCATATTCACTGCTGTGGACAACTTTAAGCGAATTTCAAAATGTATACATGGGCGCCGGCAGAAAATTTTGCAAGAGGGGGCAAGAAGCCTCTATTACCCCTAGATGTCAGCACCCATGAATGCAGCATTTGAAATAAAACAGAACCTACAGAACGTAATTCAAGGGAATATTAAACTGGAATTATAATACATGTATATGTTTTATGTTTGTGCACATAATTCAGGGACAAAAAAAAACAGAAAAAGATACAAAAACAAGAAACAAAGCACTGTAACCACAGCTTGCCTATTTCAACGTGGTTGTTCGGTCACTTTCAAACCCAAAGCATACTTATAGTAATGTATATGTGATGTATTTTCAAATAAATTTTTAAACTGTAATCGCATGTATTTACGCCCGTGTTTTGGAACAAGTCATACGGTGCTTTGCATGTTCAAAATGAACTTGTTTTTAGACTTTCTTTCGTGGACTATTTTATCATTAGTATTCAATCAAATTGTTTGTTCATAGTCTTGTCCTTTTGCGTCACGCAATTGCAAATCACTGCGCTTTTCCACGTGATGTCAATTATTTATGAGTGCCCATATTGTTGTTGTTTTTGTTTGATCTCAAACAAAAAAGTATAGCAAAGTTCTGTTTGTTAATATTTTCAGGTTAGTGAGACTCACAGATCATAGGCAGCTTACGAAAGATGGAATATCAGTGATGGTGAAAGATAACTTAGATGGAACTTACAACTGGAACACGCTTATTCCTTGGCCTGGTCACTTCAAGTTAATAATCGAGCTTGTTCACTCAAGCGAAGCAGTGGTGGAATTAATCGAACGCCGAGCGACTTTGGTTAATAAACAACGAGGATTTCTCGCTCGGTTCTCAAACGGTTCCAGCGCAATGTGTGATGTCACCATAAGGTAAAATTGCAAAATTAAAATAGAGTAAAGTAATAACTGATTAGTTGCTTTCAGATATGTTGTCTTGATGGCAAAATGTATTCTTTTTAAAGGTATTTGTTTAGATCAGTGGTTCTCAACCTTTTTACTTTCGTGGCCCACTTTCATTGCACAAAAATTCTGTGGCCCAGTAAATTTTTATGATAGAAAGAAAACAACTATAAAATAGGACAATGCATATGCTGCTATTATCTGGCTTTATTGTAATTACAAAGTAGTTTATTACATCATAAACATACGGGGTTGCAGAAACTTAAAGTAACTTCATACTGCAAATAGATTAATTTAAATTAATTTACATTCCTTTTCACTTCCTCCCCAAGCCATTATTCTTGTAAAATTGAGTGTAGTGAAACAAATGAAAGTAAATTTATAAATAAAGCTTTCTATTTGGTTGATCTGTGGCCCAATCAAAATGCTTCCATGGCCCACCACTGGTTTAGATAAATATGAAATTGTGCGTGAAATCGCATAAAAAAATAAAAATCAGGAACTTTTTGACAAAACACAACGATATCAACTACACTGCGATATTATCAAAAATCTAACCTAGACTAGTTCTATGCATGGTTCGGCAATCGCTGGCGTTTGATTTTTTCTTTTAAGACTCACGAAACCAACCAGTTCCGGACGTGGTTATTTGCACACAAGCGTATTGCTTAGTCTCTAATGATCACATCACAAGCTGGTATGGTGGAATGCACCTACAAACGCTCATAAGTTAATTGTTTAAACCCTTAATTAAAATGAGACAAATTAATAAAACTTCATTTCACTGTCAATAACACGCATGAAAACATTTAAAACACACATATAAGGTTAGGTTTGAAACAATATTGTTAAGGGTATTTGTATGTTATTCAGTCAAAGATGTAAACTGAAATCTTGTGGGCATATGACGCGAATTATGAAGAATAAGAAGATAATTTTTTATGATACAATAGGCACATTGCACATGCCCGGACTCAAAAATTTTTTTTTTTAGTATCGCTAAGCTTTCTCGTTTCGAATTTCTATAATATAGACGTATTGCGCAAAAGGTCTTAATGTTTTCTTTGTACAGATGCAGATTTTCCAGTCTTGTTGTTATCAAGTTAAACAAACGAAACTCGATACGGGACATTGATTGTTTAATTAGGGGATCTATTGAGACCGAGTCAACATTACTTTCTGTCCAAATTGCCGAAAGAATGCATTTAACAAGATAGTCATAACTCAACGTTTTGCGTTTGCATGCTATTTTTTTTGTTCCTAGTTACTGTATATGACTAACTTAGTTACTTGAACAAACAACTAATTATGAGTTGACTTTTTTTTGTTCTCAATTTCACAAAAAAGGCCAAATTTGTAACAGATCTCTTGTATAAAGTATAATAGAATACCAATCATAATTATTGCTCTTCCGGGTCACCCAAGTGCGATTACTCCCGACCCCAGGATGGCATTACGTGGAGCTGCGAAAAGCCGAACAATGTAACATGTCCAAATCCCAATGCTTGAAATTACAAACAATTACGGGAGTGTACTCGGCGAAGAACCCTTGATTAAGAAAAATGTCAATTGGCAAGTCGAACTAAAAAACTCAGGAACAATTTTTCTTGCCACGGGTCACACTAAAGACATGCCAACAGGTTACGAGAGATGTGATATATCAACAGGAATGAAACGTTTTGCGGATGGAATGAATGATATGCCTAGTGGGTATTATCACCAAAGTGAGTGGATTTCGCTGCTTTGCAATAACCAACTGAAAAACCTAAAGCAAGCTAAAGAATGCTTGCAACATAAATCCGTTTAGTTCATTGGCGACTCCACTATGAGACAATGGTATTTTGGTGGTTTGGCTTTGGCATCGAAAATTGTTGATTCGCAAAAAAGTTCTAAAGGGAAGTTTTGGTCAATGCCCCGCAATGGATCCAATACTGTGAAAGACATTATGGTCTACTACAGAGCACACGGAAATCCATTACACAACCCAGGTCCTCCTATGAGTCGACCGCACATTGTTGATACATTGCGTGCGATCACAGGCAACCGGTGCACTGTAATTGTATTTAATATTGGTGCACATTTCTTACCGTATGATCCATCTGTAATAATGCAACGGGCAGCAGGAATAAAAAATGCCCTGACTGATTTGCACAAACGCCTTCCAAACGTTCAAATATTTCTTCGTGGAACAATTCGTTTCACCGGAAGTTCGCAAGGACCACTTAGCGAATGGTTGTATATGAGAACCGATCGAATACTTCGGCGATATTTCTCAGATTTACCTTATGTTGGACATATTGACACATGGGAAATGACAACAATGTTGCCGCAAAAAGATGTTCACGCAATCGGTGAAGTTGTCAATCAGTTTGTTTCTTTGTTTTTGTCTTACATATATGCTAATAATTAATAAATACAAGCTGAAGCTGTCAGGTGTTGTGTATGTTTCTGTCGCTAGTTTTTGTCTTTTCTTCAAAAACAATGTATTTCAGGCCTTCTGCCATTATATCAAGTTCCAACATTTCAAAGTGTTTTTAAATTTTGCGTCACGATACAAGACTAAGCACTTTTTCGAACGTGACACAATAACATCGTGGCACAATGTTTTGTTTGCAACGAACTCCACAAGCTAAAAATCACGTGCACAGCATATAATTGGCAATTTATTGTATATAGATGACACTTATTTTGGCAACAAATGGGGCAAAACGGAGTTCAAGCGTATAGTCATGCAAAAAAATTCGCGGCTGATTTTCCAATCTTTTACTCAAGGGTATAGCCTACCGCAACAAACTAGGGTAATTAACTGAATAATTGTATACGGAGGGAATACAACCTAGGTCAGTGTTACAAATGGTATACAAACATTATTTTACCTTGAAATATTGCTAGTTTCGCGTTTTTCTTTTCCATAAGATTGAAATATTGCGCAAAAGGTCTTACTGTTTTTCTTGGTACAGATGTAGATTTCCCCGTATTGTTGTCATGTTAAACAAACAAACTCGATATAGGATATTAATTGTTTAACTAGGGGGGCTATTGAGAACGAGTCAACATTACTTTTTGGCCCAATATATAGCCATAACTCAACGATTGGCGTTTTTACACTTTTGCATGCTAACTTTTCTGTTGATAGGTGTTGTATAAGACTATAACAAATCACAACTAATGATGAGTTGATTTTTGCAAATCTTTTGTGTACAAATATAAAATGCTATGTCATAGGTGTACAAAGTTGCTGGAAAATTGTTAAAGAAATACAACGAAAAAATTTTGAAGATCTCTACAGTAGAGACAATTTAATATCCAAAATCAAGCTGATTCTTGAATTTGTTGATGAAACCATAGTCGGAATTTGTTAATAAAACTGATACTATTAAAGCGTTATGTGACAAGGGCTAACAAGAAATTAAATGGGGCGTACAGTTAGTATAAACACGACTGGGAGTTTAAGTTTTCGCTTGAACATGCGGTAACATGCGGTATTTAGTACAACCCGCGATATTGTGTTAAAAAATATAATGCTTGACGAGATTTTCGTTGGTACTAAGCAGAAAAGACACGTTTACGCTTTAAATGTGTGTTCGTAAAAGATTCGGTTTCGGCCGAATCGCAATAAATTATTCGGCCGAAACCGAATCTTTGCAAAAGTGGTCGATTCGGCCGAATAAGTTCGGCAGACCGAATATTCGGTACATCTCTACATGTGTTGCGCTCTCTTTTAATTGGTAGACTCTATGCGCCCAGACAGCACAGCAGGGGCGATCGCTTAAATTCCTAGAACGGTTCTCAACGCGCCTTTCCTCGCGCTCAACAACTCCAAGGCACCAAGAGCCAAAATAACGAATGTTTTATTAAGGCAATTAAGGACAGAGATGGCGCTCGAGGGTTCAGCAGCAAGACGAGTACAAGGGCAACTGCGTTTTCTGCAAATCTGCACTAATTTATTTAAGGAAACAGACGACAAATTATCAGTACAGTTGACTCTTACCGAACTATTATAGAACCAGAGTCACAGTAACATTCAAAGCGATCAGGAGATTTTAGGTTCTGCAAATACAGCATCAAATTCAATAAACATCGCCAAATCACATTAGTAACGAACTGCGAGACTTTAAGCAACAAGCTTACCGGAATAATACATTTATTTACAGCAACAGCAAGTTGGCTGACGACGGTGTGGGATCAGTGGGCCAGAAATGCACAATTACACATTGGACGACCGGCAACAGTTCAGTTAGCACAAATTTCCTATTCGTTACCAAAGAAACAAACATAACCAGTCAATTAAATAAAGCATGCTGCCTCTATAACAGGGGTGGGCAAACTTTTCAGCGCAAGGAACGCATTCAAAAGTTCTTAATCTTATGGGGCCGCATTGTATTTCACCAACGGCCCCCCAATTGTTTGCTTGTTTTTTTTAATAACTGGTGTAAAGAATTAGGTTTATATCATGTATATACCATTCAAAGTTGCTTAAAATGCTCATATTAATAATTTCTGACTTGGTGCATAAGTTTAACTGAACGGAGCTAACTGTTTATGACGTCATAATCGGTATTGTGACGATTGCGGTGCCTGTTTATTCGCATTGTTTGCAGACAATAAGCGGATAAAAAGCCTGGCGCCTGTGGTTCTTAGGATGGTAATCTTTTTTTCAGTCTCACGAAATCTGTTTTTAGCAGTTTGAAAATCAAAATATTTGGCAAAATAGTTTTAGTTACGTCACGGCAGCCAGTACATGTATTTTAACATACATGGTCACGGCCGCACAAACTCGTCTACGCGGCCGCATGTGGCCGTACGGCCGCAGGTTGTGTACCCCGGATTTAGCTCAAAATATTAACATAGTATATTTTCAGCTATGTGCAAATACGTTTGTTGTCACTTTGTTTGCACAAACATTGGTTTAAACGCTACAATTAAATCAAAAATAAAGCATTTGTTGTAAACATAGCATTTGTTGCAACATAGGCTGCACCACGTTTTTTTGTTAATAAATTTCTTGCGCCAACATTAAACAAAGCGAGCCGCTTTTAGTATCCATCTTAAGTGTCGTGGTCTGTGTTAATGATTCTAAACCCGTGTTTAATGTCCGTTTGCAATGTACTGCACCAACTAAACTTGATCCAAAGTGACCAAAGTTTTGGCGTCAACAGTACAAAGTGGGCTGTATTTGAAAACGTGAATGGCTTTTACTTTTATCGAACGAAGAAATTGTTTCAAGTGAATATTTGCATGATAACGTGGCAGAAACAGCAGACCAATTCACGTAAACACCCCCGGTATTTTTCAAAACTACGCCTGTGGTTATAATACTATTCAGCTTTGCTCGGAAACTTTCTCTTTAAATTTTCCCAACATTTGGCGGGCCGCATGAACTCCTTTGCCGGGCCGCATGCGGCCCGCGGGCCGTAGTTTGCCCACCCCCTGCTCTATAACATCCAGTCGCTAATAAACACGAGGCAGCCACGCCCACGCTTACAAGTCGTGACTTCAGTAAAACAATGCCAAGGTTGTGACATCATAAGAACCAATTGTGTGATAGATAATGTCACCAGGTGGCACAACATTGAGCCATACAAGTAAGTTAAGGCTACTGGCGGGAAACACAGAAAACAAAATAATATGTACAATGGCGATGTAACAACATGTTTGTTTGACTTGGAGTTTACAGCATTGACTTGGAGTTGTTGACACCAAGGAGAGATCTCGTTTTTTATTACCGAAAAAATACAGTGGTAAACTTTATTTTGGTCAGACCAAAACTAAATGAAAATATCGGCACAGTAACGAAATAACAAGACAAAAAAATTACCCAGAGCGATAATGGTACGTATTTCGTTTTGTTCCGTTCCGTTCCAGTTTGAAAAATCTATTCATTTCCCCTCATCCAGTCTGATTGAGCTGTTGGATGAGTCAAAGTCTATCTATCTTTGGATTGGAATGAGTTATCGTCATTGGTCAGATGACTTCATTAGCTCATTTCATTTACAACACGTTCACTTTTGATTTTTAATTGTAGGCTCAAGCTAAAAGTTACATTTCTCGCTTAAGCAAGAACCTATCTCGAAGCTAAAATGAATATGTTCAAAAAGAAACCCACTTTGGATGGTAAGTAGTAAGTACTAAGTTGGCCTATCATACGTCCTCTTTTTTTAATTTTCTGATTTGCTATGGCAGTTACGCTATAAAAGCAGCCAAAATTTCATCATCAGCCTAAAGAAATAATGAGTGTTGGTTGCACAGCACGTTTGTAAAAATACAACTTAGTTTATCGTGATAAACACATGCCTATTTTAGGTTTTAAAACTAAAGTATTCAATTGAAAAAGCTTAAAAGTAGTTTTGTAATTTTTTTAACAATGTGTCCTCCTTTTTGTTGGTTGAAATATGGTAAGTAATCTAGTGGTAGTAAACGACGAAATTTCTTTAGAAGGTACTCTATACTCTTGCCTGTCAGCTGCCTTTTATAAAATCGGAAATCAGAGTGTAACAATAACTTTGTTCATGTCAATTTAAAAATAAACATGTGATATTTCTCCATGCAGACAATAAATTTGTGTATGACCACAAAGTTAAATTATAAACGTTAGACCAATGGTTCCTAACTGGTTGTCCATGAACCACATGATGACTTTTTGTGGTCCATAGCCTAAAATGAACTGAGAACTGCTGCACTAGACACTTTTTTTTAAGTTAAACTGAGAGGTTTTGGACTAATGAAACTGAGAGGTTTTGGACTAATGCAATCTAGGCAATGGCGTATCCGGGGGGGCTTTTCAAAAAGTTGTACGTAAATTAAATAGGCCAAAATCGTTCCGTTTACCACTGCGTGATAACAGGGAGTCGTTATCTCAAAGACGCGAGCCTTCAATCTCTTGTATTCGCTTGTTATCTAATCGCCAATTGTAACAAGGGTTTAATAAGGAGGTTTATGCGCTAACAATCAGAAAGTTACCTTCTGGCTAGGACGCTGGTAGCAATTTTTTGCTAAGTGGTAACTGCACTAAGTGGAACATATCAAACAGTTTTTGCATTTGAACAATGTAAAAGTGTTAAAAACATGTAATGTTGTGTAACTTGTGTTGCTTTGATCCGCCAAACACGTAATAGTTTGTCAAAAACATTAGATCGATGTAAATCGAGTTATGTTATTAGGGTAATTTGTTACTTGCCAGGCACAATTTATGCCTTCTGCAGTTACCACCTTTAGTGCATTCATGACTTTGCGCAACTTAACAGTAGGATTACCGCTTCAGCAAGAGATTTAGTTCTTTAGAAATTGGACCCTGTTTTTTTAAGCAACGATTTTGATTACCTGACAGTCACGCTTATTTTGCAGCTGCAGTTTGGCTGAGTAAGCTAGATAGCAGCGGCGAAATCAGAAAACTACAAGCTTTCGCTAAAATTGCCTGTTCTTCCTGTCAATTAGATGGGTAGAGAAACCGCCAATTGTGGAAAAAGTGCTTTGCCGCATAACGCGTCGTTTTGAACAACGTCTGATGTCATAATGACGTCATTAGGGATTTCCCCCAAAAAAATTGTTGGACCCCCCCCCCCCTTTAAAAATTTCTGGATACGACCCTGAATCTAGGCAAACTGCTTTTAGCACAAAGCACACAAACAAATCAATGAATATGTTTTGTTCTGTAATATGTTTAGCAAAACATTATAAATAACCATTTTCTAATGGCAGAAATATTTATTAAATGATTTTGTCACTAGAAACTCTGTTTCAATTGAAGTTCACATGCAAGCAAATGGATAAAATGGCTGCTAAAGCTGAAAAAGAACAGCAGCGAGAACTAAATAAAGTCAAGAAGGTGATTATTGTTGGTGAACACAAACTATGGACAATACTTAAACTGGACAATCTGTAGGGTCAGACTATGTTAAAGTTTCCTGTCTAATATGGCCATTGGCCAATATTAACTTTTCAAAGCTGCTCTAGCTTAACATGTACTGTTCTTTTGTTTTTTGGTAGGCTTTAACAGAAGGACCTTCACGCTATGAGTTTGCCCAACTTTTTGCTGAGAATGCAATCAGGTAGACTCCCACCTATAAAAGGCTAGTGATATCCCTGTTTCCCTCTGGCTTTTTGTCTTCTTATTATTATGGGTCCCCTTCCCTGAAGGGGACACATATTGTTTTTGTCTATATTTTTTTCTTTTTTTCTGTATAACACGGATTTGTTCCCACGTTTTTTGGTCAAGAAAGAAATGTTCAAACTTTTTCAAATTTACACACATTATATATAGATCTTGGTCTAAAGATGGTCCGTGTGAATTTTGACCCTGTTTGATCCCTCGGTTCACCCACAGCCCTCCACGGCTATACTTGCTAAAGCAGATGATTCTGGAGTTTCATACTTTTTTTATTGGTACATTGCAGCATATTTTAAAGTATTTTGTAACTTGAAGTTGTAGATATCCATTTTCACCCCTTTACCCCCAAATATTTGTTTGTTTGTTCACATGTTAATGAGGTCAGAAATACAAGACTTAACCTGCTGAAATTTAAACAGCTGTGGATAGGGTGCTCCTTGTTGGCTGTTAAAAATTTTAGTGCAGTCGGCTCAGTATTTACTGTCACAGCCCCAAAAATGTTTTTACATGCTGTCTTTTGTCAAATTTGTGCTCGCTCAGTGCACAGCTGACGCAATGGGAGTGATTGACGATAGTGGCGCATGGGAAAAATGCCTCTGCTTCATGCATGAACGCAGTCGTCACTTGACCATTTTCTCACTGGTCGGAATTAAGATGTTACGATGTTAGTTATATTGTGCTGTAAACGTTAATTAGGTCAACTTATTCATGTTTTGAAATGCAGAGCGACAACGCAGCACGATATGTTACACCTGTGTATCGTGACTTCTCAAACTGAAAGCGTTAATAAAACTGTTTCAGAACAGGTTTTGGACATAAAAAGCCCAGCTAAGCAATCGTATTGTTGGTGTGTGGAAACTAAATGGCGCCAGGGAGCGCTATGAGTAAAAATCATAATTCTATTCCAGTTTAACAATGATTGTGCCCTATTTTTACTGTAACCAAATCGCACATGCGTTTGTGTGGGGAACCATTAGATTATGCTTGCAGAAACAATTATGTTATAAAGTGCCAGGAAAAAGATAGGGACCCAATGAAATGTAGGTGCCAAATATATATATATCCGTTAAAATTATAGTAAATTGTATATGTGACACATCGTTAAATATGATGTAGTCAGTGGTGGGATTCAGCCAGTTCGCACTGGTTCTATAGAACTGTCTCAAGAAATTTTATGAGATCAGCGAACTGGTTAGCATTACTGGTATCTGTCAATAGACTCTTTGTAACAGAACCGGATGAACAATATGACTTTTGTGATAAAACCGGCTGACAAAAAATATAAACCCCGCCACTGGATGTAGTATATATAAACTGACAATATATGGGAAAACCACTATTCTAGATTTTTTTTTATAAATTATAATACATAATAATGTGATATAGTTAGCATAAGGGGAAATAAAATGGATCTAAATATATGGAAAGATCAACACATGAAGTAACAGATTATGTGTATATCTGTTAAACTCCTGTAATTACCAAACAGGAAAAAGAACGAATCCCTAAACTTTATGAGACTTTCGTCACGCATGGATGCTGTTGCTTCACGATTAAAGACAGCCCAGTCTATGAAATCAGTAAGCAGGTTATTTATGCAAGATAGTGTTTGGGAGTTTGTGCAATGAGTTTTCTTAATTTCACCTCTGATTGTTAAAGATGTAGTTTCGAATTCATTTCTGAAGAGCATGTTTTCTGCAGGGGATACATTTTAAACTCTTAAAATCAACTTTAACAATGATGTTTGTACTGAACTTATGACATTTACTTTAATGATGAACATTTTACATGGCATTAACATTTTGTAATTTATTTTAAGTTAACAAAAGATCTTGGTCATGTCACCGTTGCGCTAGACTCTGCAATGAAGAACATGAATTTGGAGCAGGTTGCTAAAGTTATGGACAAGTTTGAAAGCCAGTTTGAAGACTTGGATGTTCATGCATCTGTGAGTATTAATGCAATCACATTTATAAATTTTGTTATTTATAGAATTGTCATGTTTGAGGCATTTGATGAGAGAAAAACTTCCTTTGTGTATGAAAAATACCTAAATGCCATAAACTATATTTTGCTGGTTTTGAAGGTAATGGAAAACTCAATGGGATCAGCAACTGCCTCCACTACTCCACAAGATCAGGTTAAATCACTTATCCAACAAGTGGCAGATGAAAATGGTCTGGAGATCACTGCACAGTTGGAAGATGCTGGTATCGGTGCAACATCAATAGAGAGTGAACGACCTGGGGCATCACAGGAAGATGATCTTGAAAGAAGGTGTATACTTAATCTCAGATCTTTTGTTTCTAAAAGCTTATGTTTGTTTTTTATAACTAATAAGGCTGTTTTGCTTGAAATGAAAAAAAATAACTGAACCTACATATTTCAGGCTGCGACAAATGAGAGGAGCCATGCATAACTGAACCCAGAAGTTTCAAGTACTCCAAGGGTTTAAAATTTCAAGCAAGCTATGCATTTCGCACTTATCTGCTTTTCTGGCCTCATTGCCGAACACACACTTTCCATACCCTGATAACAGCAGTATGTTGGATGTTCGCCCTGGGTTGCAGTTTATTATGATATGTTCCATTTGTTATTTTACATGCATTTAATTGTTACTCTCCGAACAATTAAAAAAACGAACTATTAGGAATAGATTTTCTGAAGCCAACCAAAAATCGCAGCTCCAGTGCGTAAGTTTATGTGCACAAAATATTTCTTTGAAAATAGAAAATTTGGAAAAAAATGTGGAGGGTAGTGAAAGCCTTCTTATTTGTCAGCTGCCCCTTATTTAACATTGCCGACCATTTGGAATGTGTTGAAGTTTTTACTGTTCTCTCAGCAAAACAAAACTATTTTAGCCATCTGTTAATATTATTGGATTTTTTTATTCCAGTAACACAGTTGTTTCGTATACTTTTTTTTAATCACGTAGCATTAATTTTGAGCTATAATGCATGTCAAAAAAAGGTTTATCGCTTGTTATTTTCCGTTTTCCGCTCATTGCGGTCTGAAATACATTATGCTAGTTTTGTTATGTTGCAAAAATGAATGTACTTAACTTACCATATAGATTTTACTCATGTTGATCTTCTACAGCAAAATAAGATTCGCAATAGCAGACAACCTGTAAACAATACTTCATTTAAAAGCAAAAAATGAAATCGTGACACATTGGAAGTTCAGTTATTAGTTTAGTCATGTAATACAAAATACATATAGGTCACTGCGACAGTTTTTTTTTATGTATTTACCCGCTTGTGTTACCTACGTTAAAAGTAGCAACTATCCAGCGTAACAATGCGATGCTGGCAGTTTCACTTGTGAAATGTGATTTCGCACAACACTGCAACAATGAACAGTATTACTTTGTCATTTATTATAATTTTTTAACTTGAGACGCAAGCATCTGTTAGATCAGTGGTTCTAAACCTTTTTTACTATCGACCCCCTTTAGAGATTTTCTAACACCACGCCACCCCTTCACACACGCACACAAGAAGTTTAACTACCGGAATGGTTGATTGTGTTCATCACACAATCTAACATGGCTGCAAAAGTTTTGCTGTTCTCCAGAAAACCCTTAAAATTGTGTTTGTGTCTCAGTTTCACTAACCATTTCACTATTTCGTGTTTTTTATGTTACGAAACCCAAAAACTGCAATTATAGAAGAATACAATCGCAAATATTTTTACGCCTGTTCTAAATCAAACGGTCGTATGTGTTGCTGTGCTCAACAGTCACTGGAAAAGTTACTATGATACGAGTCACTGGAAAAGTTATTATGATACGAATAAAATCATTCCCATTATGATGCGAATAAATCGAGTTGGGTTGCGTCTTCGCGACCCACTCAAAAGTGCTTAGCGACCCGTTTGGGGGTTGCGATCCCCGGGTTGAGAAACACTGTTTTAGATAAATCGGCGCTCTTCAAACTGGGTGTTGTTCGAATTCGGAAACATTTTGAAAATATGCGCACGGTGCACCACAACATTTGCATGGGTACTTAGAACCACATAGGTGTTCACAACAAAAGTTGCGTAATTGTGTATGACAACATACCTACCACCCCTACAAGTTTTGTTGTCCAGAAACTATAAATACACTTTTTCGATTTTCCACCCTACCATTTTATTTCATGTCTGTAAACAGGCCCAAAAGTCCCTTAATTAGCCTATACTACATCAATGACTTAAGATAGCAGTATCCGTTGCAAAGGACGAGTGAGAGCAAACATCTGTGGTGCACTACTGTTGACTAGTAGCCAACTGTTTCATGTCGATTTAAACGAAGAATCTGTAAGTAGAAACGATTCGGCTGTTAAACTTAGGCCTGTAGGGCCTATGTGTGGAACTTGACCACAATAAGCGCTAAAATTCGGGCTTTTTTGTAAAAAATAAATACAAGTATTGGCAGGGCATGTGTCATAGCCATAGCATGTGCCTGTTACTGTCTGTTACAATTTCACCAACTACGTAAAAATGTAGGACGTTTTTTCGGATTTTTTTTTGCTCTCTCTGGTTCGAAAGGGTACGATTTTATGGTTGTATCGGGCCCTTGTTAAAACTTGAAAAGGGGCCATATCCATGCATATTTATACGGTTAAACTTTCGTTAGTAGGGGAAAATATTAAAACATACGATTAAATAGAAATCCCCTTAATCCTGTGGCCCCTATAACGATGTATAGCTTCTACAAACCTTTTCCGCCATCGAGTGTTTGCAACAAATGTTCAGCGATTTCCACTTGTGACTAATGATGCGTGCAATTTCTATTGTGCTCTGTGTTGACGAAAGTAAAACTGTACAAGAATAAAAATGATTGCAAAACCCTTTTTTGAAAGCTTTTTTTAGATTTCTTGTTTCACATAATGTGCCTCGTCTCTTACCTATTCTGTTTTAGCTAACTAAGGTAAATGTATAAGCGGCTGAGGTCATTAAACTACAAACGTTGCGTTTTTCACAGCATTTTCTTTGCATAACATTTGCGTTTGGCGCAAAGTCGACACGTCTCTAAAAATGAAAAAACGAGCATTTACAATTACAAAAATAACTGGCTTCGTGCAAATTTGATTTGTGTATAAAACAAACTTTGCTAATACACTATGTAATTTCCAGGAACTTGCCCATTTATTGCCTTTTTCATAGTGTGTGGAATTTTTTTATTGCTGTTTAAAATAACACAAAATTTGGCTTTGAAATTTGGTATATATAATCTGAATGGATCAAGACATACTAAATGGAATCGGAGAACTTGATTTTGAGGTAATGTATAAAACTTATTTTAAATAGATAAGTAAACATCAAATAGATTGCTTTTATTATTTTTTTCAACTTGCTTGTTTTTTAATGTCACTTTTTAATATGTGTCTGTGATACTATTTAGTTTTTTTGCCAGAAATTGTAACTGTTGATGGAAGAAGCTTTTAATTGTCTGATGGCAGAAAATCAGTGTTTCTTTTCCTGGTTGTCCTTTAAGCTTGATACAACCCTGTGTATATATAGTTACATAGTAAAATTGACATGAACAGTATAAATTGGTAATATTAAGCCCCGTTTTTGGTTGCAATTTTGACATTAGGAAGCACATTGGAATAGTGTGTATATTTATTGTTTCTGCCTTTAGAAACATTCATGCCATGATCAAAAGTGGAGTTCATTGTAAAACAAGATACTGTAGATCAAGTCTTTATTGAATTGGTGAAACAATCTCTATCTTGCGTTTGTACAAGATTGTTTCAACCAGTATTTGCATTTCATAAAGATTTCTGCAATATCCTGATTTTAGTTGTTTTATTATGAGTGCACTGCCACCAAACTTTACTAAATGCTAAGACATAGGCATTACTTTCAGGTTAAAACATGTTGGTTTAGAGTTAGACAATATATAACTGGATATTTACATACCTGATAAAACTATTCTCAAAATTAAATAATATGTATGCAATCAATTGACAAACACTGTCTAATGCAAATTAAATAGTAATGTAAGTTACACTTACATTCAGTACATTAAATAGTACATAATAGTACAATAGTACATAAAACAAAATTAAATAATATGTATACAATCAATTGACAAACACTGTCGAATGCAAATTAAATAGTAATGTAAGTTACACTTACATTCAGTACAACAAGTATAAAACTGTTTTGTAACATGAGCATGATTGCAAAATGCAGGTACAAAGAGCCAAATTCAAACTGTTTTTGCAGTATTACTTTTTATACTTGGTTCTTCGTCGTAACTGTTCACATGTTTTAGGAGCTTCAGCCCTCTATATTTCCCATACCAAGTGATATGAACATTGATGACTATTTGCGGGAGATTCTGGATGAACAAATGTCACCGACACAGGTGGAAGTCGATACTGGTATGTTTTTTAGCATTTTGTCTTGCCGAACAACACAAAATTTCCTTAACATTCTTAACATAAAAATGCATGTACCATACCAAGTTCCCCAGTGGTTGTGATTTGCAACAAGTATGTTTTTCATGATTGTTCGCAATGAATCAACCACTTTTTCAGAAACACTCTTTTAAACTATATTTATCCAATTTGTTAAATTGTTTAACACGGTTAAAAATGTTCACCAGACTTGCACGCGAAAGTCAAATAAACATACAAAGGCAGTTAAAGTATTAGTGTTACTTAAATTTAACCATCATACTTTAATATTGGTGTTATTTTTTGACTTCAAGACTTAATGAGACCTTTAAAAACAACATCGTTTAATTTGTACATTACAGATCTTTCAATTTCGTAGATTTTCATTTGTACAAAGCTTTAGTGTAAAAATATTTAATGATAAAACATTAAAAATAATAAACTGCATATTTTTTTGTTCAGTTATCTACTCTGAACAAACTTTGGAAAGGTTAATAACTCCTTTTTATTTTTATTTGCTGCAGATAATGGACCTTATATTGGCCAATGGAAAGAAATTGAAAACATTTCGAAGAAGAACATTCCAGCAATAAATAATTCATTGGCTCGTTATTTTTCCGATTCTTCTCTTTACCAGAAGATTAGGACCATTTTTCCAGATGAAATTGAACACAAATGCTGGTAAAAAGTTTATCTTTTACAATTTCACCTAATTCAAATTATTGTTTTATAATCAGCTTGCTTTTTTGGTTCTTAGGCATCAAATTAATACTACAGATGACCCAATACCACAAGAGAGTCTTACAAAGGCCAAGGCAGTGAAACAAAGCCTTTTAGAGCTAGTTGGGACACGATTAAATGATGAAAACTTTGCGATGCAAGCTGATGATCGTGTTAAACTTCAACAGTTTCAAACACTACTTGAGGTGAGAATTTACATTTTTTCCTCAATGGCATATGTGGGTTGTAAATCTGAAGGATTTGCGTTCTGATCATTGTTGAAAAACAATAGTGTTTGCTGAAAGTTAGAAACAAGCTAAAACTTGTGTAGTGTCTGTTTTTGATTGCTGTCAAAAAGTGTTACATAGTGTAACTAAATCTGTAGTACGTTTCTCAATACTGGCGAAAAGTACTATTCAGGCGCCCTACTCCGTGTAAATAGGTAACTCCATTACGAATTCCAAGAACTGTCATGCTTGAACAAACGTACGTCAGGTGATCGTTGATAAACGTTAAAGTTGTCCTTGTTTGCTGGAGTCAGAATGCTATTAGAAACTGCTTATAAAATCTGGTTAAAGTGATGTTGCTTGCAAACCAGTAAGGAAATGCGGCATTTATTAATCTTTCCGTGCAAAAAATGTATTTGAAGTTTTAACCCTCGTTTATTTTGTGTTTTCACGAATGCTAGCGGACTTCGGTTGCGCAAGTCCATTCAAACTAACCTTGAAATAGCATTTTAAAGTGCGTCATAAAGTACTCTTTTCTTTTACTATAACTATTCGTATGTATTATTCTGTTTTTGTAAGGTTTACTGCCTTGAACTTTATTTGACGGTTTGCAACAATTATCTTGGGAGTTTTGTTAGGTTTACTACTTCCACACCCTGTGGGCATTAGAACAACAGCACCTCGACGTGATGTTAATGTGTGCTTCTAACGACTTGTCGATGTTGTTTTACGATAATATATAACACGCTGTAATGTTTTGAACCATGGGTACACAAAATTACGACAATACCCAGTTTACTATCAACACATACGAACAGAACTTAAAACATGCTGAAGTATTTCCAAACTTATGGGAGCGAGATTTTTAATTAGCAAAATCGCGTGCAAGAGGTCACGTGTAGCAAACACTACCATGGCCCATTTGCGCTTGTACGGCGGTGACCGACTGTTTCCGGTGTATCGTTGGGGAGTAAGAATCAGACGTCAAGTAAACAGGATGAAAGTTTGAGCCGAGCCACCCGTGAGTGCTGGTAAGGGGAAGGCGGTGCTTGTTACAGGAACACCCATAATCCCTCGCGAAGCTCATCAGATTCTGGTCAATGCTGTTACTGTTTTTGTTTACTGTACATGGCGGCATGCCAAAACGTGCTGTCCATTACAAAATAAATTAGTACGTCAATCTTACATGACCAGGCAATTTTGCTACAACACTGAAACAGTATTAACAGTTTGACTTTCTTTTTTAACTTTTTGCATTCAGGCTTAGGTCGCTTAACTTTGTTTATTTAAGTATATTTGTAAGCACCATAAAACTATTTTTTCAATCTATCATTAGCAGAGTTTACGTGTATCACACAATAAATAACAATAGAGGGTGCAGACTGTGGTGTGGCTTTTTTCTCTACTTGCGAAATTTGTAGCCGTTAAACTTTGCTGTGCTGGAATACTGGAAAGGGGCATTTTCCTTCGACAAAGTTTGTGGTTTTATGGCAAGTGACCAAATATCTGCCAACGTTTACTATTGTTTGATCAAAAACATGTTTTGTGCCGATGCACACAATATTACGTTGCCTCACGTTGAAGTTAAGAGATTCCATCTAAATAATTCGATGGCCTCTTTAAATTTGCCGCCAACGAAGTGGAACAATCGTACTTATTCCCCGGGGCGAGCACAAGAAATCCGAATCTTTAACCTGCGTGAAATTCTGACTCCTCTTATTGCAAAACACCAACAATTGCTGCAATAAATGCAATTCTGCTAATCAGTATGAAACGTTTTTAACTGTTACCAATTAATTCTTTTCTGCTTACTTGCGGCTAACTTCTCCAGAGGGTAAATATGGTTGGATGCAAATTGGAAGCATGCAGCGAAAAAATAATTAATGCCTGTATTTCTTTTTATTCTAGGCTAGAGACTGATTTACTAGACATTATTTGCTTGCTTGCTTGCCCATTGGTTTTTTGCACTTGATGAATCATGTAGCTGTTTCAAGCCAAATATTTATCAACGTTTTTGTTTTTAAATGAATGACAATGCTAGTCTGTTGTTCCAAATTACTTAACTATGTTTTGATTCTGTGCGGGCTAACTGCTGACTTCGCAACACTGACGAATCTGTTTATTCGAACATTCCCTTTAACATCACAGGGATCGTAAATCTCAAACCGTCGCCTATCATTTGTTGAGAATTCATGTGGTTAATCGCACATGGCTAAATCGCATAATCTGGATATTCGCATGTCTAGTGCAGAGTGCTCCCAACTCTGGCACACGGGCCGCATGCTACCCGCCGGAAGCTACAGTGCGGCCTGCAAACAGTTTCTGCATAGAAATCATCGAATCGATTGCAGTAGCCACAGTCCAAAATCATATGCTCATCATCAGATATACAGAATAGTATGTATCTAGGTCTAGGCATTATATTTTTTGCAAACATTGGAACTTGCAGGAAATTTAAAACAGTTGTAACTGATGAGTGCGTGCAGTTGCGCTCAGTAAAAATAATATTTGTGCCTCAAAACATGAAGTAGAATAGAACAGCAAATTCAGTCCTTTGATACAAAAGATTTTCTCCTGTGCGGCCCGCCAAGTATTTGCCAAACCCTAGTGCAGTGGTTTCCAACCGATGGTACGCGTACCACTGGTGGCTCGCGACGGCATTTCTATGCTATACCTTCCGGTATTTTATTTATTCCGTATTTTACACACAAGTCGCTTATTCTGACTTAAAACACCAGGTTGCGTATCACTTGCAACGCTGGTGCAAAATTAGGACGCCGGTAACTTTTTGCAAACTCTTTTGTCTCCAATTGTTTCGCCATTATAAATATAGCAAAAACGATTATGCGCTCACCATTAAAATAGTATCCAGGGAATTGAGATGTACTGCAAGCGCAATAAATTCATTAAATTTAAATCCATTTCGCACATATTGGAAGCCAAAGCCTGACTTACGAAATATTGTGTCAAATGACATTTCTCGGCTGATGGGAAGCAAGCACTTACAAATTGCTCATTAGTGTGCGGAGCTTTTCGTTGTATTACATTTTTATTTTTAGAATGTAACAGTTGTCTGATTGAAAATATTTCCTTGTAAGCATGGGTGGTACGCGGTGAAAAAGGACCAGAAAAAGGTTTGAAATCGCTGCCTTAATGTGATCCTTCATTTTCTTAGTCTCGGGCCAATCTGGTCTATAGTGTGTCCAAACATGGTTTCGTCTGTTGTTAAGACCCTGCATAACGACGAAATGCTAAATCCAATTTACAAGAACTTTTGCTTAAGGCATTTACCACGACAGCAATTCCTCGTAATAAAATAAATGGTAATCAAGTTTATTTTGCATGTCACACAGAAATCCTTGTGTTTGCCACTGCTTGTGTTCTGGTAGTAAGAATAGCCGGCGGGGATTCCGATTCTCGGGCTATGGCGTTTTGCGTTACTTAAACCAAAGGTTTGGAATAGTTTTCAAATTTTTTCTTTTATTTTACGGCAGTACGGAAAGTTCTTAAAAACTACACGGTGGCGCTAAAGAGGTGCTCTGAAATATTCATTTTCGGATTTGGTGCCACACAAGTTTTGCGGTAAGCCTTCACAATAGAAACGGTGACAAAAACAGGCCTACTGACTAAAGCCGTTGTTTTATGCAAAAACAACATAAGACCGTAACTCTACTGGTTTGTTCAACGAACTGGGATTGTGAATGTCAACCTGTAGCCTATCATTTGTTAAGAAAGTTTGTCTGGTTAATCGCGTACAGCTTTAACGCATAATCCGGATTTTCGCACATATTTTGAACAAGATATGTCATCAACCATGTGCATTCTCTTGTCTTGTTACTTTTTCTTCTCATTTTTAACGATACACGTGAAATGGAATAAAAATGGACGATATTTGACTAAAACTCGCTTGTAAGAATGCGCTCCTGGGCAACGATCCATAACACAACACCTTAATTCCCCATTGGTGAAGCTAAATTTCACACCTAATTCGGGTTTAAAACAATAAAATTTCTGGTTTGGGTCGGGTTTTAGGATAGTCATTTTGGGTTCGAGACCCGATTTAAAGCCCACTTACATTATAGGTCCCAGTGAAATCGTACTTTGTTTGGTGTGGCCTTGTCACGTCTATAGGTAAAACCATGTAGGTTGCCTGGTTTGTGAAAGTCATTGTCCACAGTTAGTTGAAACATCGCAAATGTTGGCATGTGAAACTGTTTCCTTATAGCTTGTATTGCTTTGGTTTGATTTACTTTGGCTTGTGTTAATGATCAACGCTCTAAGTTCCTGGTATGGCCTTGCAATTGTTTGTTTAATTGATATACGTTGCCGACATGATAATCACACCTGAAGTATTTTACGGATACTTATTTTAGCAGAAAGATTTGACTTTTTAATTAAAGTTTTGTTTGCGGGGTCCCAGATCTAGAAAACAATTTGCGGACCAAAAATAAAAAGCAAAACGCGTGCAATCACAATAAATTTGCACTCGGTGCAAAGCGTTCGCCAAATTATGTACTTTTACTTGAACCAAAGTAGCTGCTTTACTTAAATTTATTTCTAAATTATATCTCATAAGCTATATTCTGACGATTGTGGTACCAGTTTTTTGCTTTGTTTGCATGCAAGAGACGTACAAAAAGTCTGACGCATATGGTTGTTTAGCTGGTAATACTCTTTCCAGTCCCACAAAATCTGTTTCGAGCAGTTTGAAAATCCAAATAGTTGGCAAGGAGTTTTATTTACGTCACGGCTGCCAGTACATATATTTTACTAAACATGGTCACGGCCGCACAAACTCCTCTCTGCGGCTGCGTATGACCGTACGGCGCGCATGGCTGTACGACCGAAGGTTGTGCACCGCCGTTTTGCACCATTTGTGTACATGTTGTCTTCACATTGGCGTTTGACTTACAATTTGTAATCCTCTTGTCATTGTTTTTGCACCAAAACTTCGTTCAAAACCAATTAACCAAAATTCTACCCAAAATTTTAAAGCACGCTTTCCAAAATTGCGCATTTCATCATAACGACGGGATAGTCCAAGTATTATAAATGTTAAAAGCCGTCTAGTCTAGTGTTTTTAAACATGTTTTTGTCTGTTGGTAAGACCCCATATACCGTCGAAATGCTAAATCCAATTTACAAATTTTTGTCGGTTGGTGATATTTACACAACAGCAAATCCTTGAATTTAAATGATGATCAAGTTTATTTTGCATGTCACACGAAAAGTGCTCGTATTTTGCCACTGCTTGTGTTCTGGTAGTAAGAATAGCCGGCGGGGATTCCGATTTTCGGGCGAACGCATTTTGCGGTACGTAAACCAAAGGTTTGGAATAGTTTTCAAAATCTTTTTATATGTTAACGGCAGTACGGTGTCTTATTTTACCTGACAGTAGTTTTTTATCATGTTAAAAACGACATGGTGGCGCTAAAGAGTTGTCTTTGGATAATTATGGGTCCCCTGCCCTGAAGGGGACACATATTGATTTTGCTCGAATTGTTTTTTTTTCTTCCCAAAGTTTGTCCGACTCGTTTTTCCATCAAATGTTTGATGGATTTGGATGAAATTTACACAGATGGTAGATATAGTTATGTGGATGTGCATCCCACTTTGTTTTTGTTGATAACCCCAGTATTTACCCCGCTAGCCCCCTAAAATGGGTTATTTTCTTCCCAAAGTTTGTCCGACTCGTTTTTCCATCAAATGTTTGATGGATTTGGCTGAAATTTACACAGATGGTAGATATAGTTATGTAGATGTGCATCCCACTTTGTTTTTGTTGATAACCCCAGCATTTACCCCACTAGCCCCCTAAAATGGGTTATTTTCTTCCCAAAGTTTGTCCGACTCGTTTTTCCATCAAATGTTTGATGGATTTGGCTGAAACTGCTACAGATGGTAGATAAAGTTATGTAGATGTGCATCTCACTTTGTTTGTCCAAATAACCCTAGTATTTACCCCGCTAGCCCCCTAAATTGGGTGAGTTTGTAAACAGTGTCAGAATTGGCTGAAATTTGGATAGCTTGTGGAGTATGCCATTTATAGTTGTCGATTGTTGTGTTCAACCCTGCAGCCCTAACATTTACCCCACAAGCCCCCAAAGTGTAAAACGTATTTGTATGTTACTGGACACCACAAACGAAAGATTTCTGTTGCTCAATAGTGTTACAAGGGCAACGTTTTGGTGAACGTTTTTGTGCCATGGCAAGTTAGGGGGTTGTTAACAGCCCTATGACGTCAGAAACATTAACGGTTGTTGCTCAAAACACATCTAGTGGTCGAAGTTTTAAACATTGGCGGATTTGGCTGAAATTTTGCAGTACTGTTGATTGAGTCATTGAGGTTTCCTATTTTTTTAGTTTATGTGTCGGACCCCATTAGTTACCCTACTAGCCCCCTAAAATGGGTCAGTTTTTTAAACAGTGTCGGGATTGGATAAAATTTGGGTAGCATGTGGACTATGCTTTTTGTAGGTTTCAATTGATGTGTTTTACCTTGTAGCCCTAAAATAAATGAACTTTTAAAAAATGTCCTAATTATATGAAATTTTGCAAAGTTTATTAAACATACTAAGTCCTCAAATGTTATGTTTTGCCCTGTAGCACCACAACTTAACCAACTAATTCCTAAAATGGGTGACCCTTTTCACAATGTTCGAATTGAATGAAAACTGGACAGCTTGTAGAATTTGCTATTTATTTTTTGTTTTACCCTATTATGCCACTACTTACTCCTTCGTTTCTTTGAAAAGGAACGTTAAATAGGACATACTTCAAACAATATCTGGGGTGAATCTAAATTTATATAGTTTGTACTCTACATAGTATTATTATTTAAGCCCAGTGCCGATCACTGCGTTTTACCTTACAACACTAAACGTTCACATGGTTATCTCTTGAAATCCATTATCTACAACTTTGCATGTGTGGGGACCCATGAGTTTCTGCTTGCAGAAACAACTAAGGTTATAAAAGACAGTAGATGGTATGGGACCCAATATAAAATAAGCATAGGAAATATATCAATGTTTTGAAATAGGTTATGGTGTATACACAAGGGCAATATGTGCTAAGGCACCCTTCTAGTTAAATTTCGAATTGCGTTATCCAAGTTTTACGGTAAGCCTTCACAATAAAAATGGTGGCAAAAATAGGCCTACTGACTAAAACCAACAGTTGTTTATTACTGCAAAAAACGACACAATACCGTAATTTTATATTTTAACGAGTAACAGTTTTGTGAGGATTTATTCACATACATCAAACAAAAAGTAAAAAGTAAACCCTGGGGGGCTACGGTACGGACCGAAAACCAAATGTCTGCCCCTGAATGTTTTGTTAAATGTTTGCATAAAATGCATGTCTGTTTTGAACGAAATGTTTTCATTGTTCGTCTGTCCCCACTTCATGTTGATAGCAGGATACCATTTATCCATTAGCCATTAGCTCCATAAATCAAATCTTTGCGCAATATCCTTATAAAATACAAGTAATATAGAAACAATTTTAAGTTTAGGAAAACCTACAACAGTAAATTAAATTAGTGATTGGCTACTGTTGTTGCATTTTTTATGTATTTGGAAACTAATCATAAGCAACAACTTTGCATGTACCTGAAACAATGGGTTTCTTCATGCAGAAACGATTATTCTACTAAAAACTCGTTGCTGTGGGAATTTTTTTGAAATTTTTTTTCTTAAATTAGGAACACTTTAGTGAATTTGGACTAACAATTTGGTTAAAACCAACTTTCGAGTTGTTTTTCTGCTTTTGTATGCTCGTTGCTCATGTAATAATAGTTTTTGTCGATGATGCGTTTACTTGGAACAAGCCTTGCTGTGACAAACATACGGATTTTCCGCTGGTTTTCCATCTGGCTAATGAAAATTTTGTGTGCTCCATCATCTATACAGCACTTTAGTGAAATGTCGGAAGTCGGTGGTTTAAGACCACTTTGTATTGGATTAGGATTATATGGATGAGCTTCTATAACTTTTTTTGTTATGCTTTCGAGAAGTGTATTTATTTAGCGCACTAATGTTTGTCATTTTCACAACGTTTGGAAAATCAATAGTTTAAATTTAGACAAATGGTAAAACTTTTCTAAAAATGTTAATCCTGCGCCAATGCCATTTGATCCAAACCGGACATGTTAACTTGCTTCATCAATCCAGGCTTTACAGTTTGCGTTTTTGCTTTGCCTCTATACTTGCAGTGACGAAACTGTTGTGTAAGTCCTTTCCTCTTCAATGGAGCGCTGCCAAGCGAAAAAAATCAGTGAACTGTTTCTAGACGTTTTGCTCATTCGTGACCAAGGCAAGTGTCACGTTTGTACCTAGGTGTTTGCTTAAGCGGGTGGTAAGCCTTTTTGTTTTCAATGTCAAACAGACAAAACTTCGCATATTTTTGCGAAGTCTTTTAAGTGAAACTTGTGTAGTTAATTTTCAAAAAGACCTTGTGACTTAATTTTCAACAGACCTTGTGCTATAGTTTCTTTGCTGCTAGAAGGATATGTGAGCTGAAGCCAGTCAGCTGTAGCAACTTTTTTTTAACAGTTCGAGAACTTTGGAATGTCTGCTCTCAGAGTAATTAACAAACTTTTAAAGTATACATCCCCTTTCCGCAAATCCTGGGCATGTATTTACGTGTGTAAATAAAACAACGAAGTCAGAGTTGTAAAGCTAAACTGTACCAGACGACAGCATTACACGGTGTCAGTATTCCGTACTTGAATTTCTATTAGCTAGCCTTTTGTAAACAAAACGAGCGCAGAATTGTGGTTGAAGGTCAATTCACGATCGTCTGATTAAAAAACGACCTAACCTTGAACATGGTCAATTTTTAGCAAACCAACTATACGTTTTGATTTATCCAACAGAGGTGCAACTTTATGTCTGTGGAATTGTATTTTGGGCTGCTTTTAATGTCATCGTGCGAAATGCTGTTTTGCTTTGTTTACGGACTCGCCTGAAACGTTATCTTACAGAGGGTATTTTCGTCCGTTTATTTTTCATCCAAACAGTTTGACCTTTCAGTGCAGTATTGCTGAAGAAAGTTATACATCGCTACTTTTCTACTTGCACGTACAATACTGTTAATGTCTTCGTGGTGTGTTTAACTTGTCGTACTGTTTTCAAAAATATAAACATTGCTGGAAATAGGCCTTTGCAAAACGAGCCGATCTGACCTGATTGACGTATGTAAGGTTTAAACGTTTTCGGCCCGCCCTGCGTTAGACCTTCTGTTTGACATTAGTATCCTCAATGTGCGATTGTAAATTTGGTTTATGCCACGTCGCATGTCCGACTATTGAATTACAAAACAATAACTTTCTCCTTTCCCTGCTGTCTGGGTTACCAAGAAACCCCGGGCGGCCTTCCTGACTGATCAATTTAACCCCCCAAAATAGCATTCTAATCCATAGGTGAATATGACATTATGAGTGCAATGTTTGCTGGCAAATAACAACGACGACTTGTGTATCCTTTGCTTCTTATACACCTCTTTCAGCTTGTATTACCTGTTGCACCCACTTTGTTAAATTACCAAGCTGTTTAGGAGGTTTTGCTAAAAAATTCTATAATCTCTGGTGTAACATGTTACAACGGTTTCAAAATCCGCGTTGGTGTTCAGACCTCAAACACAAGAAAATCACCACTTGCGAAACAAACAGTGTCACACATCTATTATTTTCCCGGAAAACATTTTCCGGTGTGGTTATATTCAGCCGAAAGTGAAACCACAATGCACGCATGACAACCGCACACCACATTATGCAAAGCCACGCGGTGTGCCAATACTGACTCCTGAGCTACAGCCAACGGCTATTGCGCCTAATAAGCTGGATCGCCCGTATTTACTCAGTAGCTGTACCAGTTCCTTTGACAATGCGCGACAGCAGTCTGTGTTGTGACCTTGACGCTTTGCCTGTCTGGACCCAGATGAGCGAATTTAATCGTATTTTGTGCCTAGCAAAGATATGGTTGTTGAAATCTTAACAGCTGAGCAGTGTAGCAAGGACGACAAATTGTTCTACCTTTAATCAGCAAGCGAACTTGTATACTTGTGGTTGAGTTGTGGAATCAAATTGTCTCCGTTTTAAGTATGTCAGTTCATGCCACTTGGTTTGGGTACTATCCAATTAATTTATACCCGCAAGCAATGTGGTTTACAACCTAGTGTAACAATTTGTAACAGTGTGTATTGAGTTTAGCAAACTGTTTTTTTCTAATTATGGACGATACAACATATGTATAACTGGTGGCTACAAATTATGAGAGAGTTCAAAAACAGACTTGTCCTCTAACAAGAGTACGAATAGGCAACGTTCCCGCTAACAGACAACATGGTTATGTTTTTAATGTAGTTTTAGTAGGTTCGAGTGTTGTTATGTTCTGTTATGTTATTTTATGATGGTTAAAACTCATTTTACATAATGGCATGGCAAAGTGTGTAGATTTTGTACCTTGGCATTAAGCTTTTAGTGCGTGTATTTGCAATTTTTTGCGATTATAAATTACTGTAGGGCTTGGTTGTACTCCTTTCCTATTCTTCTTGTGGGCTTCCCCACATAGTAATAAGTATGAGGTGTTTTTTCTGACAGGAGCCCGAACTGGTGATGAGGTAGACCATAGATCAGGAAATGACATACAGCGGTCGGTGCAAATTATATATTTTAGCATTGGAGGGTTTGAAGTAGCGTCGAGATTCGTTATGATAGTTTTTAGACTGACCTTACTTGCACAATGGGACAAACCAATGCAGATTAGAGTAGACGAAACTGGTAACATTCGAATACAGGCTAATAAACATATCCTGCCTAGAACAGTCTACCCTAAGGTGTTAAGTCTGTGTAACGGTGGTTTGTTTGGTTATTTTTCTGGTAGTCCACTATCCTGTGATTCAGAAACAGTTCCAACTATTTCATTGTGACAAAAAGAAACGTTGGTCATTTTCAAGAAATTGGATGATGCAGGCTACATGACTAGAAACTTGTTTCCACGTGTTGTCGTAGAGTTGTTTGAATAACGATTGTTGACCAGAAAGTGAATTCCCCGGTTGTGTTAACCATTTACGAGATCAGTTGTTGAGGTTGGCATTTCCGAGTCCTATGGTGAACACAGTTCGTTCAAACAAAACAAGGGATGTGACAATGGCGAAAATGACTTTATGACGTTTCCGGAAAACTGTTAAGCGCTCCAAACATAAAACTGTTTGCATTTTGCTGACAAAATGTTTGTCACATTAAAGCCGCTAAGCAATTGGTGATGTGGGCGATTTAGGCCGTTGTTTTGATATTAACGTTTTCTATGTGCTACGTCTAAGTACAAGTGTGTTTAACGCCCGCGGCTGAATTCCATGACAAGACAGAACAAAAACCATCAGTCCAAGAATTATTTTAGGCTGTGCACATGCACATGCACTAGCAATTAGTTTTCTTATAATTTTTCAGAACCTACAAAGGCTGTTTGTGTTTACGTAGTGTGTTAGGCTCAACTTTGTATCTGTTCTGTCTACTGTTGAACAAAATCTGATTGTGTTCTATTCTTGTAAGCAGAGGAACCAGCTTCAGGCCATCGACCTGGTAAAGATATTCGAGAAAATGTTAAAGCGGGAACACGGGATTATATTGACAGCACGGGTAGGTTGCACTTCGAATCTATATATTTTTTCTGTGCCAGGATGATTTTTTTTGTTAAAAGCATACTTTTGAACGTTTTATAAACACTTGGTTTCTGCATTTTTTCTTACATTATATTTATTGCATATAACACGAATGAAATGTAGTTGAACTTTCGACAAGACGGCTTTGAAATTTAATCAAACAAGTAACCTGCCTGACCAATGTTTTTTTTGCCAAGCCCGAGTAGTTGCTGTGCGCGATTGAATAATATGTGGGGCTGGATGTGATGATTAAAACTTATGTACATTTACGTGGGTATTTGTGAAATCAGTCATAACATTATCTACCGACTGTTGCGAAAATCAGTGGAGAAGACTACCTTATTCAATAAAAATGCAACTCTTTATTGTTTAGGACACGGCACAATCGTTCCCCAATGGACACGTGAATACTTGTCCGCCTTATGATACTCCAGGTGTTGCCCAAAGATTCCAAGATCTGTCAAAGGTGGGGTAAATTTTTATTGAGCAACAATTGTTACAGTACTGACTCCGCGATATTTCCCACACAATGAAAGTAAAAGATGAACAAGGCCTATATGTAAATGTCGTTTGCTCGCGATTATTCCGTTAAGTGGAAAACAAACAACATTTTAGGGAGTTATTGAAGTTTGCATCTGACAAACTGTGTCAGCAAACATGTGATACACTGTGTTCTTTGAACCAGAAAAACGTTCGCTCTCACCGAAAATATACCACAGTTTAAGGTGAAACCCCCAACCCCGACAGTCGCAGTTTCATTACTCAAAAATTTACATTTTATTACACGCACTTTATTGAATAGGATATTTCGGAGATGCGGGAATTCTGTCGTGAAGTCGGGGGAGTACTGGAACAAACTTTCAGTGACTTTCAGCGCTTGAGGCTGTGCACGGGTGGAAATGGTAAGTGTAGTATAACATGACACACCAATCCCTAGTAGTACCGGCATTTTTGTAAAAAAAAAACGTTTTCAAATCTGTTGCCATGTCATCATACCCATTTGTTAAAAAACGCGTATTTAATCCAATTTAAACCATGCGTTATCGGGAAGACGGAGCCGGAAAAACGAAAGGACACGTGAATACACAACCGCGATCCATCTGGGAAGCGGCGCGCCTGTTGGATGTTGCGTAAGGCCGCAAATGTTGCCCTTCCGACGTTTCTGTGAAAACATGCATCTCTAAACGTTGAAACCTTGTCCTAATGAATTGTTTGTGTAAAACATTTATCAACGAAGTGTTAAAAACATGGGTGACAGGATTTTGGAACAGTTTAATTTAAAACATATTTGTGTCTTGTTGCCATGTAAGGCGTATTCATGCGTCACTACGTTGTGCGTAGTTCACGTCATCGACACGTACGATAGGAGTCAAATTACGAACGCAGAGGAAGCTCGCATGTGGCAAACCATCGTCAATTTAAGACAATCCCTGATCAAAAACAGAAGGGTAAGCTAATTTTTGTTACTGTTTAAAGATTTGGCGGACCAATTATAAGACTAATGTAACGGTTTTAGTCTTCAGAAACGGCAAGGCATGTGTTGGTTATTGCTTAGCGTGATGTATGATTAAACATACGGAATCATACACTATTCGCGCCCTAAAAGTCGCTACACTGATTTATTTGCATTTAGACACTACTGGATTGGCATCGGGAAAGGGTTTTTCCGCGTTTAAAAGGTCTACTGAGCAAAATTCACCATGAGATCGCTGAGTGGCAGAGAGCACAGGCCTTCGCAGCTAACGGCAAATACGTGGAGAGCTATGATATTGATCAGCTCGAAGACTGGTAGGTGAACACAAGCACAGCCCACCTGATACCATTTTAAAGTTTCAAGTATTTGAACGCAACACTTGGTCTACAAGTGTGCATATAAGCGATGTTGCCATGTAAACTAACTTTTTCGATAATGTTTTTTGCAATGCTTTGTCGGCATCATGACTCAGGATAGCTTTCAGATCGGCGTTACATAACTTTGCACCAGTTGGACAAAAAACTATACTAAATATGCAACCTGGTGGACGGAACAATTGTCCAGTATTTTTGCTTGTGCTTTGTTACGTTTTCTGATTACCAGTTATTATTTTTAGCTGCAAACCCACAGCTGAATTGATGATACTAAGTCTTGATCAGATTTACAATCTCACCCAACTTGAAGTGAACACCGTAGATGAAGAAAGGCAATTTATCGAAATCCTTGAGCGTCTTAGAGTCAGCTACGAAAACCTTATCAAAGAAATAGTTACATTGTAAGAAAAAAAGTTGTTGCCTCTGTGCATCCGCTAGTGGTTTATACAGTGTTTCACTGGGACCAAAGATATTGATATAATATGTACATATGTTTGGTTTATTGAGCTTACATTTCATTTGTGTTATCGCCACGCATTTCTTGATTAATTATTAAATAATTAGGCGTTGTGATTATTATTCTTACCAATAGGCTGTTGTTGACTGGTCAATAGGGACAAATGTAAACGATGCAGTCGTAACTCGTAATACAGCAATTTGATTTGTGTATTTACACACAACCCGCGGTTGTTGATTTGCAAATATTGTTGGAATCTTTGTATTATTAGATCGCTAAGAAATTTCGAATCCTCCCACCACTTACTTGTAATATCATGTTCTACCGTTTTGTGTTTTAGTGGACTTGTCGTCGAGAAACAACCACCGCAAGTTCTTATGAAAGACAAGAAATTCGCTTGTCATTTGCGCCACCTAGTGTCGAACGGTCTCGGTCTTCACCAAGTAAGTTTTTGTTGATATTCTTTCTGTTTACAATTTTTAGGTAATGTTCATCCTCAGAAAATATGCTTAAACTTTTTAGTTGCATAAAGCTTGGCCGTAACCTCGTCAATTTACATTACAGTACAGCTTTCCGACCAAAGTATCTTTGGTAACGAGTGACGTTGCTTGTGCAATAAAAGACACCGGGCCAACAACGCCCATGTAAGTACAGTTTCACAATGTGCTTCCCCGTTAACATTAACCTAAATCAACCGTTGTTTTATTTGTTTAAAAGCAATATTTTGTGGTTTTCACTATTTCGCAGTCATCATTAGTTGCTTTTAACACTATTTACAGGTCTACGTCAGGCGAAATTGTAAACAACCTAAAAAATTCGGATTACAACGAACAGACAAAACAACTTCATATTCACATGACCAATATGGTAAGTTTATTTTATCATGAGCCAAACCAAAATATGCCACAACCCGAAATCAAATCAGAAAATTACGTCTAAAAAGTACATGGTGGAAAGTTTTGTATCACATTTTACTATGCGCCGTAAGTTCCATGTATATCGCTTGAGCGATATCTTTCTGAATGTTTGTTTCGTTTTTAGACGCTTAAAATGAAGATGCGCGGTGACAAAGGCAGAGCTGACACAGTCGCCGAGGAGAAGTATTGTATGGTGTTTCGATCCCAAATTCGTGTTCGTTTATCGTCCAACACAGAATACGAAGTCACTGCACAGGTAAAATACTTTATCTTTACTCTGTTTTATTCGTTTTCAATTTTTCGACACCTTATAAACCATTTTTATCTTGTGTGTATTCTGCTTTGACGATGTGTTGGCAATTGTTTTTATAATTTCAGACCATGTCTTTGCCCATCGTTGTAATATCCCACGGAAAACAGGAAGCGGATGCACGCGCCACTATTTTTTGGGATAATGCCTTTTCCGATGCGGTGAGTTGGAACTGCTTATGTTTTGTGTGCACCTTGGCAGGATTTCGCCGATTACAAGAAAATGCTGGGCAATATGTCCAAACACTAAATTATCAAAATTACAACGATTTGTATATAACAACACCCGGCTTAAGCAAACTGTGTTTACTCGCGAACAAACGTGCCATACTTTCCTAAAAAGTTTATCGCTCATGTCATGGCAATTTGTCATGCGAAAAAATAAATATTTTGCTGCTACATGCATGTACTTCGCCGAACGTTTGTGTGGCCACGAAAAATGACAGTCTTAACAGCGAAAAGAGTGTAGCAAAAATCTGCAATAAAGTTTCAAGGATTGATGAGTGTTTGTTTTTATTTTGAATTCCCACTTAACTTGTTCCCTTTTCTTTAGTTTCGACGACCTTTTGAAGTACCAAGTCAGGTGCAATGGAGTTGGATTCTTGATGGTTTGCATTGGCTCTGGAAAAAAGAATGTGAAAACGAATCGAGTGTACACATGGAGGGTGGCGGTCTAAGTCTTTCTGCTACCAAGTATTTGACGCACAAGCTCTTTAGTAAGTTTAAGCATTTAAAAATAGTGAAATGCAATTCAGTGAAACGTATACGTTAGTAAGGAAAGTTTTTTGCTGAAAAACTAACAAACAAACTTTTATAGTATATAGCAATACTTGGTTAAACTTTTATAGTGTTTTTTGAACTAATTACCTGAGGTAGCATTTGATGTTTTTCTTTCAATTCACCGTGAGAGTATTTTTACCTCGGTTGACGACGAACAAACTATTTTTCCGTTCTTACCCGACCACCTTTGTTGATTTCAGACACCGAATCTGTTGAACCAAGCACCATGGTCACGTGGAAGCAATTCAACCATGACAGCCTACACGGAAAAACGTTTACATTTTGGAAATGGTTTTTCAATGTCATGGAGTTGGTTTCGAGCAACTTTGTAAAGAAATATTGGAATCTCGGGTAAGAGATTTTGTTTCGTTATGTGTAAAGCTGTGCCGTTTTTACTGAAATTGTTGATGACGTTTACTTCTCAACGCAACTTAATTTTACTAATCAAACAAGTCTACTACTAGACGTTGTTATAATGTGCATCAAATGCGCGCGAATTTCTTGCAAGCAAACGGCTTGTGTAAAACACCATCTTTTAAAAATATCAAATAACTTCAACACCAAAGAAGATGTTACACATATTTTTTATTTCGAGGTTGATAACAAGACACATGCCGAACTCCTTAGTTTTCTTTCTCTGTCTTCTATGAATATAACTCATGTAAAATCCTTGTTACAGCTTCGTCGCACTTCAAATCAGCCACCGCTGTTGAAAACAGACTTAAGCATTGTATAGATAGAATGTTTGGTTCTGGCCCAGCTTAAACCTGTATTTTCGGGCTTTTTAGATCTAACCGGCAGATTTGATCATTACAGATTAATTCAAGGTTTTGTCAGCAAAGCGACGAGTCAGAAAATGCTGCTTCAGCGCTCGCCAGGAACTTTCATGTTCCGATTTAGCGATACAGTGCTCGGCGCTTTGTCAATATCCTGCTATACTGTATGCAAAGACAGTAAGTTGTAAAATAGTTTATGGATCCTGTCACATTCCTGGGCATGAAACGTGGTTTAATAACAAGCAGTTACAATAAATGAATTTGCCATGACAATAGGATTTCAGTTAATGTCAAATGAGATAGCACAAAAACTTCCTTGCTCAGGACTTAACGTGTTGTTTACATCCTCAGATCCGAACCGTGGATATGAGGTCGGGCATCTGCAACCAGACACAGTTAAAAAATTTCAGCAGCGCAGTCTCCCAGACATGGTGAAAGACATTCAATATCTCCACTTTCTTTATCCCGCAACACCAAAGGAGCATGTGTTCGGTCCCCACTATACTCCTGAGCCACGTGGGTATTGTTTACCAAATTGGGCTAAACAAGCCATGCAGCTTAGGCATAATTGTTTAAAACCAGATTTAGTTTTTTTCACACACTCGAACGTCTCAATTTCCCAAGATAGTTCGTCGGTACTGATAAAAATTATAGTCATTCAATACGATGTGTAAAAAATCACAATTTACCTTAGCGCAAATAATGAACTTGTGACCATTATTGCACAGAACCCTCGACAAATGACGATGATTACTGGCCGAAAGAGATGCACGTTGTTCTAAAAGGAAGTCACCAGCAGCGTCAGTCTCCCAGTCAAACTATTTCACCCAACGGGGATGTCCTTTCGCCAGGTGTTTTATCTCCAGGTACAAGCTGTGCCCTTTGTAATTCAGAGTACAAAGACCCGTTAACGTCAATAAAGTCGTGAAATAAAAATTAAACGCCCCTTTACCTGGACTCGATACATATTGAACGAGTGAAGTCGAAATTCGAGGCCGCCCAATGTAGAACTAGATATACGGGTTTGGGTTTGAAAACATTCGCAGTAAATAAATAATTTGGTAAATTACCCTGATTTGTATTTTGCATTGTTACATAAAACTATTGCCTCTTTTTAAGTTTATTTGATTGCTTTCCATTACAAGCAAACGAAAAAGACAGTTTTTAATGTTTTAGGCTCTGTTTCGGAACCGTTTTCACCTAACGTCAGTCGGCATGAAAGCTTGGATATCTCGATGGGAAATGACACTCAGCCGTAACTAAGCCCATCGGATTGGCGATATTTTGCGAAAAAAAAAGTTCCGTTAGTACAGTATACATACGCTATACCCTGCTGCATATTGTTATTTTCGCTTTTCTGCATTCCACCCAAAGGGCCTAGTCGCCATAAACTTTACTGATTTTTTGTGTTTGTCACACGGGCGCATTTGTAGATAATCTTTCATTGCCAAAGTTTTAAATTTTTGTTGTGTGTTGCCGTGATTGTGTTTGAGCCATCGTTTTTTAAAACGAGTTTGGGATGTTAAGAGCAACCTTATAAGAAAGCTGAGAACTAATCGAAGCGGGTGGTGTTACTGTTTGTGCTCAAATCATTTATGTAGAATATATAATTATTGTCTTCTTCTTGGACATAGATTGTACATTGGCTCAAGAATTGTTCAGCTAATCTTCATACAGCATAAAATCGCCCTCTTTCACAGTTTGGATTAAAAGCTTTGCAAGCAATCGTCCCTAAACAAAAATTATGTCGCAAATTAATCTTGGTTAAATCTGATTCATCCGCTGCTGGTGGAACCAATGTGTGTAAAATCGAAAATTGTTTCAACATTTCTGCAGTGTCCGTTGCATATTTTGCTTTTCTTTGCTTGCGCTTTTTGCCGAATAATCTTCTGCGCTAATTTTTGCACTTTATTGTTGGCTTTTATAAAAACCTGTTGACTTGCTTTGTGTGCATAACACGTGTGTGCAGTTGCTGTAAATAAACTCATTGAAAACTAAATGCTTGAGTATTTATTGGTGACTGATTGCATAACAGCTTGTATGTAATCAACCAATACAAAGTTTATGTCGGATGCATTTTTTATTATTTTACAGGGTGTTTGAAAGAAGTGTCAGGGGTCATTGAATTTTTTTGTGAAGTTACATTTCTTTAGCTAAAATATTCTGCCATGTAGAAGGGTGTATGACAGGTACTTTTCTGCTTCAAGCACAGGAGGTGGGGTGAGATATGGTCTACAATGGTAAACGGACCTTTTTTAAGATGAGTCTGATGCACTAAATGTTGATGCAAAATTGAGAAACTGCAGAATGGCCACAAAAGAAATCTGGCAAAAGATTAACTTAAACTCTACAGGCTTATTGCCTGAACCAACGAAACCTTAATCTGTTGACCACTTTTAACTTGAAATCTATGTGCAATAATTTCCAAAATACTTCTATGTTTGTTGTTGGTTATTTATCAACAACATTAATGCTGGTGCAGTCTTAATAATAGAAGATAATTGATTTACTTCCTGAGTTAACTGTTTACGTCAGATTGAGACAAACAGCAACCATTTAGGGTTGTGAAAAACAACAACATGGTTTTGTTTTTGTGATACAATTACACAAAACTACAAACATGCAAATAAAAAATCATAAAAACAAAATTACACTTCTGCTTAAAACATTTTGGTACTAAACCATTTAGCAAGATCACAAGTATAGCACAAACAATTTTATTAAACATGTCAATCAAATTACATAAATATTTGCCACTATCAATTTGCAACTTTAAAAGTTTTACAACCTGGTTGAAGAAAGGTAAGTACCATCACATTACAAAAAATACTGATTATTTATAATGCACCAACGTAATTATAGAAACAAACTAGAATGGTGACTCAGCTTGCCATTGCACATACACTGTGACATATTTTTTAAACATTAATATACTTCCCCATTCTTACTTTATATTGGGTCCCATATTAGTCATTGTTGATTTTAACCATATTTTGTTTCTGCAGGCAGAAACTCATGGATCCCCACGCATGCAAAGTTGTACATAATGCGTTTCAAGAGATAACCAAAAGAAAGTTCAGCGTTGCTAGGTCAAACACCATGATCAATACTATGCTTAAATAATCATGCTATGTGAAGTACAAACTATGCAAATCCTATTAAATTCAGACATTGTTTAAAGTTTGTCCTATTTATTGTTCTATTTTGAAGGAAATAAAGGGATAAATAATGGAAGTATAGGGTAAAACACAACAATCAACACCTATCAAAAAAATTCTACAAACCATCTAAATTTAATTTAATTAGACATTGTTTATAAATTTACCCATTTTGGGGGGCTAGGGGTAAATTTTAGGGCTATCGACTCAAACAAAACCGATTCCACATCTACATGTCTTATTTACCACCTGTAAAAATTTTATTCAAATCCATTAACATTTCATGGCAAATGAGGGGTTGGTGTGTAGAAAATTCTACTAGAAGAACAAAATGACTCAATATTTTTTTTGCTATTGAAAGAACAGAAATGTTATATCTTTGAAAACCTATTGTGACGAGTTAAAATCCATTTCCTGTCGCTCTATGAAATGCTTTTGCACAAGAAAATGCAAACGGTAATGTAAACATTGTACACAATAATATGATGGCCGCTACACTGGACAAACCTTAGGGACCAAAAAAAACGAGAAAAAAGCAAGTAAAATCAAAATCCCATAGTTAGCCAGAACAATCAACAGGGAAAAAGTACATTCTTACATGTGTGGCAAAATGTTAACATAATTGCACATTTTTTAGCTTGAATAGTGCAGCACATAAAAAACATTACATGTCATGCATTTAAAGTTTTTTTCAGACACAAATTACTTAATCAAAGGTAAACCTTCAATTAGTAAACAAATCTAGTATTATTGATCTTTGTTTACACAAAAAGACCTTGTAAGTATTAAAAAATATGTTTATCAAACAAACAGTACACTTCATATGTTTATTCATAAAAAAATATTTCAATCAATTATAGCAGCATTTTTGATATGTGTTGCACAACACACCATGCTTCAACATAAAATCCCAACAGTCTTCCAATTCCTAATATGCACAGGCAGGCACTAAACACTGTTGGCATTATGACTGGAAGTGTTGTATATTGGTCACAATACAAAGCAATCGGAAGACCAAAAATTCCACACATTACCAACATACCAAGTGGTGTTTTGAAATCTAAAGATTGGGCAATCTAAATCATTGCAGCTAGTTAAAAACCAAATAAACAACCTACTGTGTGACATTACTCTTTTGACTAATTTTGGCGCCAATTTAAATTGTTCCTTCCATTGGACTCCCCTCACTTGAGCGTGATTGCAAGCAAAAACAAACCACTCCCAGGCTGGGACCACATACCCATACTGTACAAATATTGTAAATGTTTTTTAGGTGGCAAGTCAGTTGGTATCAAACACAGTTACTGCAAATCTACAATAGGCATTCAAAAAAATATAATAGGCATTTAAAAAAAATAGAATCTAAGTCACCTTTCCCAAAAAACACCAAGTTACCCCTCGACCAAATATATCCACAACAACATCAAGGACTGCCCCATAGTTGGAAACCTGGTTTAGGCATCTGGCTGCTATTCCATCCAGCACTGTAATTCAAATAGACATCTTTGTAAAGTTGCCTGCTTGGGTAATAATTAACCTAGCATTAAAGTGATGATGTGTGCACAGTTTGCATTTATATAAAGTATTCAAACATATATTTGTTGGCCATTTATATATGATTGCTTTATGTGCAACTTCATGTTGCAAAATATCATACAGGCATACTATATGTGAAGAGTAAAATCGTGAAGTTTAACTTACTGTCCAGCATACAATTGGCACCAAAAAAAAGTAGAAATATTTTTGCATCTGTAATATTCTTCCATGCTATGCATATTAAGATGAAGCGTATGTAGCCTGTAAAATATGCAAGTACTAAACTAGTTGTTCTAACACAAAAATTATAACTTAAAATGTTGAAGAGAAAATAGTTTACCCAAATAGATTAACAATTAATTTACTTGCACAAGCGACTGCCACACAAACCTATAATATTGGGTACATTGAAAAGCACCGACAACTTCGATTTCATTGCAGATTTTAGACCAGTGCAACTACACTTAAAACAACACTATTGTAAAACTAGGACTGACAGCATAAAAATTGTAAATCAACCAAAGGATAAGTTATTTGTCTTCGCAATTTGGGACTTCCCCGTAATCAATTACTTCAATGCATGGATGAATAAAAATTACAACAAGAAAATAATTGGCACAACTTAAATAATTGCAATGCAATTGTGTGTGCTTTTTGCAAAACTATAAATTGAAGCTTGTTACTTATAATATTTTACGTACTCTGTAAGATTGTATTGTATGATAACCTAAATTGAAACTTGCGAATTTCTATGTTTACACGTGCGATCAGTAAACAAACAACCAGGTCCAGAGCACTCGAATAGTGCATTTTCATTGTTGATCAATTTGGTCCTGGCAAAAACAAACAGTTTAAAAAAAATAGATTATGTTGACAAAATCACTCATGTCCTTGACTCAAAGTGCAGTAACTTTTAGAACATTGACACGCTACACAAACCACCACTATTTATGGAAAATGAGCAGCGTGGTATTCAGGAGCATCCACTTACCGAGCAAACGAACGCAAAAGTCCAACGTCGGTGGACAAAGTTTGCAAGATTTTCCACGAAGACCTAAAACGCGAAAACCTTTTGGTTTGCAAGTAAAACAACAACTACAGTCGCCCCAGGATGAAAATATTTGCTTCACGTTTGCCACAGCAGAGGAGTACATGTACGTATTTTTCGGGTGACTTTGCAAATTTTCCAAATACCTTTATTGTGACTAGTTTTAGTGAACAAATTAACAAATAGCAAACAGGAAGATTTACTGCAGGTTCGATGATTTGCGCAACATTCTTTGTTCCCTTGAAGGCTGTATAGAAGTTCACCTCCCAGAGGATATTACACATGCATATTGTTTCAAAATAACTAACAAAACGTACTTGAAAAGAAATGGAGATGGATTTGTCTACATTTTCAGGTATCCCAGTTTTGGTTTTGAAAACTGTTTTGTAATTAGAACCAAACTTTTTTGAAGAGAGGGTGCTCTTTCATTTTGGAATATTAATGATCAACACACTAAGGACATAATGGAACTTGTAAAGCCTTTTCAAGTAGAACCATATTCTGCTGTTCTTATTGAGCATGAAAATGAAAGGATGGATTATCGATTTGTTGCTGGTCATACAAAGTTTCAGAAAAGTACAAAAAAATCCAATTTGTTTTGAACAAAATTTATGTAAAATGTAGTATATATCTTTAAACTTGAGATTACATTAAAAAATGCCGGGAAAATACTGTTTTATTCAAGTATCCTTGTATTCAGTGTTTATTTATGGTTAAACATTTAATTATGATGAGACTTAAGCATGATGACGGCATACAAACTTTTTTGTGCCTTAGTTTCCGGAAATAACATTATTATCATACTAAGCTGGGAATTTATGGTCTCTTTTCTGTGCATTTGTCCACTCACATTGTTGATGTTTGATGGATTAAGATAAGGCTTTTACACCAAGATATCTTCAAGAGTAAAACATTTTTTATACTGCTAGCTACCAAAAAAGCTTGCCGATTTTAGAACCCATACTAGCCTCTGGTGGTCAAACTTATTGTTGATTAGGGTCATTGGGGTTTTGTATGACCCTAGTGCAGTGGTGGGATTCAAATTTGTTGTCAGTCGGTTCTATTATGTGAGTCATATTTTTCAGCCGGTTTTGTTACAAAAGTCCATTGACAGTAACCAGTAATACCAACCGGTTCGCTGACCTCATAAAATTTCGGGAGGCAGCTCTATAGAACCGGCTGAATCCCACCACTGCCCTAGTGTATATTCAACAGTGAAAATTGTCCATTTTTGGTTGAATTGTGATGTTAAACGTGAAATGTTGGCGTCCTATATGTGATTGATGTAATTTGAACACAAACTATACATACAAAAATACTGATAAATTTTAAGGACAACACTGAATTAAAAAAAGTGTCATTTAGTCACTATAAAAGACAAGTTGGGTCAAAAGCAATCCAACAAGCAAAGGGTGCCATAAAATGCCATGCAGCACTGTGGGTTAGGTTTGTTTTAATATGTGTTTTTGTCCATCAAAATTGTATTTAAAACATCTATTAACCTTTTTCTGTTTTTCTTCAGATAATTTTCTGCTTTGTAAGTCAAATGAAGTTGAGAAACAGGTACTGGAAATGTATGCATTTGCCAATGCGCTTGTACTGTCAGTAAAGCTTGCTCACTGGGAACATAAGCTTGACAATGTTATTGATTCTATTCAAATCCTACCTCATGAACTAATGACTGGACTACAACCAAGTTACAAAAGTTCAAAATCAATCATGAAAAAGATTGGGGAGGTGTTTCATATAAGGTGTAGTATTCCAACAAACAACAATTAAACCACAGTTTGCACAATTTTATTATGTAACCAAACAAAAATGGCATCATCCCAAAATCTTTGTTTTTAGACATAAAGTCAATCTACAGTACAGTTTGGGAGAAGTACCAGATGTTTATTGGGACAGGGAAGAGTTGGAGACACTTTTTGTACAAACCACACAGTATGACCAAGTGTGTTGTTTGACTCAATGTTACACTAATGCCTCAGCATTATTACAGATTTTTGAATATTCCAAGACGTGTTAAAATAATGAACGAAAAACTTTCCTACTGTGCCCATATGGTGGAATTGGTCAAGTCCCATTTGGGGGAACAAAAATCCATCAGAATAGAGCTGCTTATAGTTTTATTGATTCTAATTGAGGTAAGTGTTGTATAGTTGACTTATTTATCCAATCTAAAAGTTTGTTTTAATTTTGTAGGTGATATTTGAAATTATCCATTACTACGCAACACCATTTTACAAAAAAGTGGTGGAAGTTAAACCCACCAAGAAGCCATAGGACAAATAGTCAAAAGACATATAAACCTAATTTATTGCATCTGTTTAATCAACGCTAGGAGGAGTTGGTCCTTTCCTTGTTTGATGTGGCATAGTGTATCGATTTGACACTTGCTGTGGTTCATCAAGCATAAAATCTTGACCAACCATAGCTTCTTCAAAAAGTTTTCTTGCTTCTTCCTTTGGGCTTTTGTGATTGGTCATAGTTGCACAGGAAACACCGGCCCTCAAACACTTTTCCACAAGCAACTTTCCTACTGCGTAACAAGCCATGACATCTGAACTGCTATATAACTGTTTTCGGACATACCTATAACATATTACACAACAGCTTATTTTTTTTAGACTTTATCAAATGATTTATTTATATTAATCACAAGTCACAACCCAATTATAATGTACAAAAAAGTTATTTTGTTAAATTATCCAACTTGCCTCAGCTTATAGAGCTCTTCTGACAAATGTAATTTTATTCTGATGTTTCGACGTCCTATACAGGTCGTCTTCATCAGGGTAAATAACACTGAATGCTTACCCTGATGAAGACGACCTGTATAGGACGTCTAAACGTCGGAACAAAATTACATTTGCCAGAAGAGCTCTACAAACTTGATATTACGCCTGGGAGCAATAGCTTATATATTGCCTCAGTTTACTTTTCACAACCTCATTTAAGCCCACAACTGAGTCAGTCAAGTATAATGTGTGATAATGCTTTGTTTAACCAATACAAATAGACTAACCATTCTTGTGTAGATGAACTGACAACTTGGTTGCCATAATAATGTTCCAATGATGCATAGGTATTGTATTTTGTTCTCCGAAGAGTAATTCTGCAAAAATAAAATCTTTTACTCATACACTATTTTAACTTAATGATTTCCAAATTGTGATATGCGTTCCACTAGAAGTATGTGATGCCACTAGAGGTGTTATACAAGCAATTTAATATGATAAAGGTAAAAACCAAACGTTTTAAAACTTGCTAGAGCAAATTTTGTGAAGTAAAGTTTTTGAGTCTCACATGACTCTGAAACAAGGGCAGCAAAGTATGCATTTTACACTGAACAAGGGCAGCAAAGTATGCATTTTACACTAAACAAGGGCAGCAAAGTGCATTTTACACTGAATGAACTAGTGGTGTGTGAGTCCTAATGTTTAAAATTCACAGCATTAGTTGCCTTTGTAATTGTGCAGTATGTTTTTACATATTTGTTTTAGTAATACCAAACTGGGTTATACATTGTTAAGTAATACCAGGGTTGCAGAGTTGGATTGTCAACTCTTAGTAGTAATTTGAGGAAGGTTTGTTTTTCTTGTTAAGGTTACAATTTTGATTTAAAAAAAGCAGCAACACCTTTTAAATGTAGTTTAGTTGAAAAAATGCCCTAGTTTGTTGTCCAGTCTCCATTTTCAAATATGCATGGCTACTGTCTAGGGGCCAATATACACGCCTGTCACAAGTAAAGGTTGGAAACACTTCAAACTGTGAGAATCGGATGTAAAGGTGGATCAACGGATACATAAAGGCACGAATTGATGAACATAGGCTTTAGTATCAACAAGACCCTTTTTAATGTTTCCCAACCTTAGGTGACAAGAAAAAAGTATTGCTTATAAAATGACAAGGTCATTACCATTGTGTCTGGTACAACCTGTGATAATATGTTCTTGTAGGCAAGTTAGCAGCATCTTTTCCATGTGCTCCTCTACCCCACCCCAAATCCTTATGTCCACGGGCTAAGCGTTCGAGGTTGCGCGGATTTCGATTGATGAATGATTTTAATGGGGAAATCTGCGCATTAACTTGTAGAAGTTCGTTAGGTTGTGCCTGGGAAGCAGTAAGACGCAAGAACGTTGTAATGCCACTCCACTCTAAAAGATACAAACCACCAGCTAAATTCAAAACACTACATATATGTGAAAGCTTGTTTAACATCCAAAAAATAAGCTCACCTGCACAATATTTTAAACATTTTGACCGATTTAGGGCAGAGAATACCATGATACCAAAACCAAAAACGACACGTTTTAAATGCAAACCATTGCCCACTCAATTGTTTTGTCAGTACTGGTTTTCACTTTTTTAATGTTTGCAAGAGCATCGACGCTAGCGGCTTGGCTTGAACACCTCCACACTGACCACTGGGGGCAACAACAAGCGCAAACGGCATGAGCTGCCCTGCGATAAAAGCCGTTTTGTCCACTCTGTCTACTAAATATACACATACATACATATACAAGTTTTACCATTGGGGTCTAATTTTTAAATTACTTGTTTAGGACAAAAGCGTCAGCTCAGATGTTAAAATTAAAGATAGAGAGAAACAGATTCACACCAGACGCGGTTGGCGGATAGCGACGCGTTTTTGCGTTCGACGGCAAGCGACGGGGTATTCACACCAGACAGCGACTTGCCGTGACGGCGTGATTTTCTCGGTTGGAACGGCTGACGGCAAAGTTAAATCGGATTTAACTTTTCCGTCAGCCGCGCTAGACTGCTGGATGAAAAACTTGATATTCGGCGGGTGCTCGACTTGTTTATGATACATTTCTGCCTGATTTAGGTCTTTTTGTTTGTAGGTGGGTTGTTTTATTGTTATTTACCAGGAAAATAAGAATAGAGTTAATGAAGTACTGATAGTATTGGTACAAATTGTCTTGTTTTCATTGTTTTTTGGCTGTTTTTAGCAAATTAGTTTGAAATGGTCGTTTAATATTTTTGTAAACAGTTTGAAAATTATTTTGCAATTATGTAACCACGAACCACGACTTTGCAAAAAGAAAAGTACAAGAGAGGTGCTGCTGTTGAAATCTTATCAGGAAGGAAACACTATTCATATGAGCCTATGTGTAGGTAAATTTTGGTATAAGTTCTAAATGTATTGCTCCTTTAACAACTTTCATTTGTTGCAGAAGTGTAGGAACTTTTCCTAATCTACATGTCTATGACTAATTCAGCAACTCCAGTGCACCTGTTCAATAAACTTCGAAAAGAAAATGTTGTATATGGATTTTCAGGTTGGTATACTTGAATAAAAATGTAGTTTCTGCTGATCAACTGTTCCATATATATTTCCATAGAGTTCAAGATATGAATTTGTGACATGTTTGTCAGACTATAGAAAGCAATTTCCCAATAAAAACCTCATTCAACATCACTGAGCAAATCGATGAAGCTGCAAACGTCAGAAAAGTATGTCACAAGCCAAAGAATACCAGTTTTCTTCTTGCATTTGACAACATCTAGTATCATTGTGATTGTGCACCAATGCGATCTCGTTCGATCTCGGAAGTGAAGCAACCTCGGGCTTGGTCAGTACTTGGATGGGTGACCGCCTAGGAATACCAAGTGTTGTAGTCACTTTTTTGTTTTGTTTTTAGTGCTCCACAATCCGAAGTCGTATCGCTCAAACTTTGAATTTGCATTGACGTTGTGGACTACGACCACAGCAGGTTGAAAGCACCCGATCTCGTTCGATCTCGGAAGTTAAGCAACCTCGGGCTTGGTCAGTACTTGGATGGGTGACCGCCTAGGAATACCAAGTGTTGTAGTTACTTTTTTGTTTTTTTAGTGCTCCAGAATCCGAGGGCGTATCGATCAAAGTTTGAATTTGCATTGACGTTGTGGACTACGACTACACCAGGTTGAAAGCACCGGATCTCGTTCAATCTCGGAAGTTAAGCAACCTCGGGCTTGGTCAGTACTTGGATGGGTGACCGCCTAGGAATACCAAGTGTTGTAGTCACTTTTTTGTTTTGTTTTTAGTGCTCCACAATCCGAAGTCGTATCGCTCAAACTTTGAATTTGCATTGACGTTGTGGACTACGACCACACCAGGTTGAAAGCACCCGATCTCGTTCGAGCTTCACAATCCGAGGGCGTATCGCTCAAAGTTTGAATTTGCATTGACGTTGTGGACTACGACCACACCAGGTTGAAAGCACCCGATCTCGTTCGATCTCGGAAGTTAAGCAACCTAGGGCTTGGTCAGTACTTGGATGGGTGACCGCCTAGGAATACAAAGTGTTGTAGTCACTTTTTTGTTTTGTTTTTAGTGCTCCACAATCCGAGGTCGTATCGATCAAAGTTTCAATTTGCATTGACGTTGTGGACTACGACCACACCAGGTTGAAAGCACCCGATCTCGTTCGATCTCGGAAGTTAAGCAACCTCGGGCTTGGTCAGTACTTGGATGGGTGACCGCCTAGGAATACCAAGTGTTGTAGTCTTGTTTTTTTAGTGCATGAGAAACCGAGGTCGTATCGCTCAAAGTTTGAATTTGCATTGACGTTGTGGACTACGACCACACCAGGTTGAAAGCACCAGATCTCGTTCGATCTCGGAAGTTAAGCAACCTCGGGCTTGGATGGGTGACCGCCTAGGAATACCAAGTGTTGTAGTCACTTTTTTGTTTTTTTATAGCTCCACAATCCGAGGTCGTATCGCCCAAAGTTTGAATTTGCATTGACGTTGTGGACTACGACCACACCAGGTTGAAAGCACCCGATCTCGTTCGATCTCGGAAGTTAAGCAACCTCGGGCTTGGTCAGTACTTGGATGGGTGACCGCCTAGGAATACCAAGTGTTGTAGTCCCTTTTTTGTTTTTTCAGTGCTCCAGAATCCGAGGTCGTATCGATCAAACTTTGAATTTGCATTGACGTTGTGGACTACGACCACACCAGGTTGAAAACACCCGATCTCGTTCGATCTCGGAAGTTAAGCAACCTCGGGCTTGGTCAGTACTTGGATGGGTGACCGCCTAGGAATACCAAGTGTTGTAGTCACTTTTTTGTTTTTTTAGTGCTCCACAATCCGAGGTCGTATCGATCAAAGTTTCAATTTGCATTGACGTTGTGGACTACGACCACACCAGGTTGAAAGCACCCGATCTCGTTCGATCTCGGAAGTTAAGCAACCTCGGGCTTGGTCAGTACTTGGATGGGTGACCGCCTAGGAATACCAAGTGTTGTAGTCACTTTTTTGTTTTGTTTTTAGTGCTTCACAATCCGAGGGCGTATCGCTCAAAGTTTGAATTTGCATTGACGTTGTGGACTACGACCACAGCAGGTTGAAAGCACCCGATCTCGTTCGATCTCGGAAGTTAAGCAGCCTCGGGCTTGGTCAGTACTTGGATGGGTGACCGCCTAGGAATACCAAGTGTTGTAGTCGCTTTTTTGTTTTGTTTTTAGTGCTCCACAATCCGAGGTCGTATCGCTCAAAGTTTGAATTTGCATTGACGTTGTGGACTACGACCACACCAGGTTGAAAGCACCCGAGCTCGTTCGATCTCGGAAGTTAAGCAGCCTCGGGCTTGGTCAGTACTTGGATGGGTGACCGCCTAGGAATACCAAGTGTTGTAGTCGCATTTTTGTTTTGTTTTTAGTGCTCCACAATCCCAGGTCGTATCGCTCAAATTTTGAATTTGCATTGAAGTTGTGGACTACGACCACACCAGGTTGAAAGCACCCGATCTCGTTCGATCTCGGAAGTTAAGCAACCTCGGGCTTGGTCAGTACTCGGATGGGTGACCGCCTAGGAATACCAAGTGTTGTAGTCTCGTTTTTTTAGTGCATGAGAAACCGAGGTCGTATCGCTCAAAGTTTGAATTTGCAAGGAGGTTGTGGACTACGACCACACCAGGTTGAAAGCACCCGATCTCGTTCGATCTCGGAAGTTAAGCAACCTCGGGCTTGGTCAGTACTTGGATGTGTGACCGCCTAGGAATACCAAGTGTTGTAGTCACTTTTTTGTTTTTTTAGTGCTCCACAATCCGAGGTCGTATCGCCCAAAGTTTGAATTTGCATTGACGTTGTGGACTACGACCACAGCAGGTTGAAAGCACCCGATCTCGTTCGATCTCGGAAGTTAAGCAACCTCGGGCTTGGTCAGTACTTGGATGGGTGACCGCCTAGGAATACCAAGTGTTGTAGTCCCTTTTTTGTTTTTTTAGTGCTCCACAATCCGAGGTCGTATCGCCCAAAGTTTGAATTTGCATTGACGTTGTGGACTACGACCACACCAGGTTGAAAGCACCCGATCTCGTTCGATCTCGGAAGTTAAGCAACCTCGGGCTTGGTCAGTACTTGGATGGGTGACCGCCTAGGAATACCAAGTGTTGTAGTCTTGTTTTTTTAGTGCATGAGAAACCGAGGTCGTATCGCTCAAAGTTTGAATTTGCATTGACGTTGTGGACTACGACCACACCAGGTTGAAAGCACCCGATCTCGTTCGAGCTTCACAATCCGAGGGCGTATCGCTCAAAGTTTGAATTTGCATTGACGTTGTGGACTACGACCACACCAGATTGAAAGCACCCGATCTCGTTCGATCTCGGAAGTTAAGCAACCTAGGGCTTGGTCAGTACTTGGATGGGTGACCGCCTAGGAATACAAAGTGTTGTAGTCACTTTTTTGTTTTGTTTTTAGTGCTCCACAATCCGAGGTCGTATCGATCAAAGTTTCAATTTGCATTGACGTTGTGGACTACGACCACACCAGGTTGAAAGCACCCGATCTCGTTCGATCTCGGAAGTTAAGCAACCTCGGGCTTGGTCAGTACTTGGATGGGTGACCGCCTAGGAATACCAAGTGTTGTAGTCTTGTTTTTTTAGTGCATGAGAAACCGAGGTCGTATCGCTCAAAGTTTGAATTTGCATTGACGTTGTGGACTACGACCACACCAGGTTGAAAGCACCAGATCTCGTTCGATCTCGGAAGTTAAGCAACCTCGGGCTTGGATGGGTGACCGCCTAGGAATACCAAGTGTTGTAGTCACTTTTTTGTTTTTTTATAGCTCCACAATCCGAGGTCGTATCGCCCAAAGTTTGAATTTGCATTGACGTTGTGGACTACGACCACACCAGGTTGAAAGCACCCGATCTCGTTCGATCTCGGAAGTTAAGCAACCTCGGGCTTGGTCAGTACTTGGATGGGTGACCGCCTAGGAATACCAAGTGTTGTAGTCCCTTTTTTGTTTTTTCAGTGCTCCAGAATCCGAGGTCGTATCGCTCAAAGTTTGAATTTGCATTGACGTTGTGGACTACGACCACACCAGGTTGAAAACACCCGATCTCGTTCGATCTCGGAAGTTAAGCAACCTCGGGCTTGGTCAGTACTTGGATGGGTGACCGCCTAGGAATACCAAGTGTTGTAGTCACTTTTTTGTTTTTTTAGTGCTCCACAATCCGAGGTCGTATCGATCAAAGTTTCAATTTGCATTGACGTTGTGGACTACGACCACACCAGGTTGAAAGCACCCGATCTCGTTCGATCTCGGAAGTTAAGCAACCTCGGGCTTGGTCAGTACTTGGATGGGTGACCGCCTAGGAATACCAAGTGTTGTAGTCACTTTTTTGTTTTGTTTTTAGTGCTTCACAATCCGAGGGCGTATCGCTCAAAGTTTGAATTTGCATTGACGTTGTGGACTACGACCACAGCAGGTTGAAAGCACCCGATCTCGTTCGATCTCGGAAGTTAAGCAGCCTCGGGCTTGGTCAGTACTTGGATGGGTGACCGCCTAGGAATACCAAGTGTTGTAGTCGCTTTTTTGTTTTGTTTTTAGTGCTCCACAATCCGAGGTCGTATCGCTCAAAGTTTGAATTTGCATTGACGTTGTGGACTACGACCACACCAGGTTGAAAGCACCCGAGCTCGTTCGATCTCGGAAGTTAAGCAGCCTCGGGCTTGGTCAGTACTTGGATGGGTGACCGCCTAGGAATACCAAGTGTTGTAGTCGCATTTTTGTTTTGTTTTTAGTGCTCCACAATCCCAGGTCGTATCGCTCAAATTTTGAATTTGCATTGAAGTTGTGGACTACGACCACACCAGGTTGAAAGCACCCGATCTCGTTCGATCTCGGAAGTTAAGCAACCTCGGGCTTGGTCAGTACTCGGATGGGTGACCGCCTAGGAATACCAAGTGTTGTAGTCTCGTTTTTTTAGTGCATGAGAAACCGAGGTCGTATCGCTCAAAGTTTGAATTTGCAAGGAGGTTGTGGACTACGACCACACCAGGTTGAAAGCACCCGATCTCGTTCGATCTCGGAAGTTAAGCAACCTCGGGCTTGGTCAGTACTTGGATGTGTGACCGCCTAGGAATACCAAGTGTTGTAGTCACTTTTTTGTTTTTTTAGTGCTCCACAATCCGAGGTCGTATCGCCCAAAGTTTGAATTTGCATTGACGTTGTGGACTACGACCACAGCAGGTTGAAAGCACCCGATCTCGTTCGATCTCGGAAGTTAAGCAACCTCGGGCTTGGTCAGTACTTGGATGGGTGACCGCCTAGGAATACCAAGTGTTGTAGTCCCTTTTTTGTTTTTTCAGTGCTCCAGAATCCGAGGTCGTATCGATCAAACTTTGAATTTGCATTGACGTTGTGGACTACGACCACACCAGGTTGAAAGCACCCGATCTCGTTCGATCTCGGAAGTTAAGCAACCTCGGGCTTGGTCAGTACTTGGATGGGTGACCGCCTAGGAATACCAAGTGTTGTAGTCACTTTTTTGTTTTTTCAGTGCTCCAGAATCCGAGGTCGTATCGATCAAACTTTGAATTTGCATTGACGTTGTGGACTACGACCACACCAGGTTGAAAGCACCCGATCTCGTTCGATCTCGGAAGTTAAGCAGCCTCGGGCTTGGTCAGTACTTGGATGGGTGACCGCCTAGGAATACCAAGTGTTGTAGTCCCTTTTTTGTTTTTTTAGTGCTCCACAATCCGAGGTCGTATCGCTCAAAGTTTGAATTTGCATTGACGTTGTGGACTACGACCACACCAGGTTGAAAGCACCCGATCTCGTTCGATCTCGGAAGTTAAGCAACCTCGGGCTTGGTCAGTACTTGGATGGGTGACCGCCTAGGAATACCAAGTGTTGTAGTCTTGTTTTTTTAGTGCATGAGAAACCGAGGTCGTATCGCTCAAAGTTTGAATTTGCATTGACGTTGTGGACTACGACCACACCAGGTTGAAAGCACCACATCTCGTTCGATCTCGGAAGTTAAGCAACCTCGGGCTTGGTCAGTACTTGGATGGGTGACCGCCTAGGAATACCAAGTGTTGTAGTCACTTTTTTGTTTTTTTATAGCTCCACAATCCGAGGTCGTATCGCCCAAAGTTTGAATTTGCATTGACGTTGTGGACTACGACCACACCAGGTTGAAAGCACCCGATCTCGTTCGATCTCGGAAGTTAAGCAACCTCGGGCTTGGTCAGTACTTGGATGGGTGACCGCCTAGGAATACCAAGTGTTGTAGTCACTTTTTTGTTTTGTTTCTAGTGCTCCACAATCCGAGGTCGTATCGCCCAAAGTTTGAATTTGCAGAGACATTGTGGACTACGACCACACCAGGTTGAAAGCACCCGATCTCGTTCGATCTCGGAAGTTAAGCAACCTAGGGCTTGGTCAGTACTTGGATGGGTGACCGCCTAGGAATACCAAGTGTTGTAGTCACTTTTTTGTTTATTTTTAGTGCTCCAGAATCCGAGGTCGTGTCGCTCAAACTTTGAATTTGCATTGACGTTGTGGACTACGACCACACCAGGTTGAAAGCACCCGATCTCGTTCGATCTCGGAAGTTAAGCAACCTCGGGCTTGGTCAGTACTTGGATGGGTGACCGCCTAGGAAAACCAAGTGTTGTAGTCTCGTTTTTTTAGTGCATGAGAAACCGAGGTCGCTTCGATCAAAGTTTGAATTTGCAAGGAGGTTGTGGACTACGACCACACCAGGTTGAAAGCACCCGATCTCGTTCGATCTCGGAAGTTATGCAACCTCGGGCTTGGTCAGTACTTGGATGGGTGACCGCCTAGGAATACCAAGTGTTGTAGTCCCTTTTTTGTTTTTTCAGTGCTCCACAATCCGAGGTCGTATCGATCAAACTTTGAATTTGCATTGACGTTGTGGACTACGACCACACCAGGTTGAAAACACCCGATCTCGTTCGATCTCGGAAGTTAAGCAACCTCGGGCTTGGTCAGTACTTGGATGTGTGACCGCCTAGGAATACCAAGTGTTGTAGTCACTTTTTTGTTTTTTTAGTGCTCCACAATCCGAGGTCGTATCGCCCAAAGTTTGAATTTGCAGAGAGGTTGTGGCCTACGACCACACCAGGTTGAAAGCACCCGATCTCGTTCGATCTCGGAAGTTAAGCAACCTCGGGCTTGGTCAGTACTTGGATGGGTGACCGCCTAGGAATACCAAGTGTTGTAGTCCCTTTTTTGTTTTTTCAGTGCTCCAGAATCCGAGGTCGTATCGATCAAACTTTGAATTTGCATTGACGTTGTGGACTACGACCACACCAGGTTGAAAGCACCCGATCTCGTTCGATCTCGGAAGTTAAGCAACCTCGGGCTTGGTCAGTACTTGGATGGGTGACCGCCTAGGAATACCAAGTGTTGTAGTCACTTTTTTGTTTTTTCAGTGCTCCAGAATCCGAGGTCGTATCGATCAAACTTTGAATTTGCATTGACGTTGTGGACTACGACCACACCAGGTTGAAAGCACCCGATCTCGTTCGATCTCGGAAGTTAAGCAGCCTCGGGCTTGGTCAGTACTTGGATGGGTGACCGCCTAGGAATACCAAGTGTTGTAGTCCCTTTTTTGTTTTTTTAGTGCTCCACAATCCGAGGTCGTATCGCTCAAAGTTTGAATTTGCATTGACGTTGTGGACTACGACCACACCAGGTTGAAAGCACCCGATCTCGTTCGATCTCGGAAGTTAAGCAACCTCGGGCTTGGTCAGTACTTGGATGGGTGACCGCCTAGGAATACCAAGTGTTGTAGTCACTTTTTTGTTTTGTTTTTAGTGCTCCACAATCCGAGGTCGTATCGCCCAAGGTTTGAATTTGCAGAGACATTGTGGACTACGACCACACCAGGTTGAAAGCACCCGATCTCGTTCGATCTCGGAAGTTAAGCAACCTCGGGCTTGGTCAGTACTTGGATGGGTGACCGCCTAGGAATACCAAGTGTTGTAGTCACTTTTTTATTTTGTTTTTAGTGCTTCACAATCCGAGGGCGTATCGCTCAAAGTTTGAATTTGGAGGGACGTTCTGGACTACGACCACACCAGGTTGAAAGCACCCGATCTCGTTTGATCTCGGAAGTTAAGCAACCTCGGGCTTGGTCAGTACTTGGATGGGTGACCGCCTAGGAAAACCAAGTGTTGTAGTCTCGTTTTTTTAGTGCATGAGAAACCGAGGTCGCTTCGATCAAAGTTTGAATTTGCAAGGAGGTCGTGGACTACGACCACACCAGGTTGAAAGCACCCGATCTCGTTCGATCTCGGAAGTTATGCAACCTCGGGCTTGGTCAGTACTTGGATGGGTGACCGCCTAGGAATACCAAGTGTTGTAGTCCCTTTTTTGTTTTTTCAGTGCTCCACAATCCGAGGTCGTATCGATCAAACTTTGAATTTGCATTGACGTTGTGGACTACGACCACACCAGGTTGAAAGCACCCGATCTCGTTCGATCTCGGAAGTTAAGCAACCTCGGGCTTGGTCAGTACTTGGATGGGTGACCGCCTAGGAATACCAAGTGTTGTAGTCACTTTTTTGTTTTTTCAGTGCTCCAGAATCCGAGGTCGTATCGATCAAACTTTGAATTTGCATTGACGTTGTGGACTACGACCACACCAGGTTGAAAGCACCCGATCTCGTTCGATCTCGGAAGTTAAGCAGCCTCGGGCTTGGTCAGTACTTGGATGGGTGACCGCCTAGGAATACCAAGTGTTGTAGTCCCTTTTTTGTTTTTTTTTGGTGCTCCACAATCCGAGGTCGTATCGCTCAAAGTTTGAATTTGCATTGACGTTGTGGACTACGACCACACCAGGTTGAAAGCACCCGATCTCGTTCGATCTCGGAAGTTAAGCAACCTCGGGCTTGGTCAGTACTTGGATGGGTGACCGCCTAGGAATACCAAGTGTTGTAGTCACTTTTTTGTTTTGTTTTTAGTGCTCCACAATCCGAGGTCGTATCGCCCAAGGTTTGAATTTGCAGAGACATTGTGGACTACGACCACACCAGGTTGAAAGCACCCGATCTCGTTCGATCTCGGAAGTTAAGCAACCTCGGGCTTGGTCAGTACTTGGATGGGTGACCGCCTAGGAATACCAAGTGTTGTAGTCACTTTTTTATTTTGTTTTTAGTGCTTCACAATCCGAGGGCGTATCGCTCAAAGTTTGAATTTGGAGGGACGTTCTGGACTACGACCACACCAGGTTGAAAGCACCCGATCTCGTTTGATCTCGGAAGTTAAGCAACCTCGGGCTTGGTCAGTACTTGGATGGGTGACCGCCTAGGAAAACCAAGTGTTGTAGTCTCGTTTTTTTAGTGCATGAGAAACCGAGGTCGCTTCGATCAAAGTTTGAATTTGCAAGGAGGTCGTGGACTACGACCACACCAGGTTGAAAGCACCCGATCTCGTTCGATCTCGGAAGTTATGCAACCTCGGGCTTGGTCAGTACTTGGATGGGTGACCGCCTAGGAATACCAAGTGTTGTAGTCCCTTTTTTGTTTTTTTAGTGCTCCACAATCCGAGGTCGTATCGATCAAACTTTGAATTTGCATTGACGTTGTGGACTACGACCACACCAGGTTGAAAACACCCGATCTCGTTCGATCTCGGAAGTTAAGCAACCTCGGGCTTGGTCAGTACTTGGATGGGTGACCGCCTAGGAATACCAAGTGTTGTAGTCACTTTTTTGTTTTTTTAGTGCTCCACAATCCGAGGTCGTATCGCTCAAAGTTTGAATTTGCATTGACGTTGTGGACTACGACCACACCAGGTTGAAAGCACCCGATCTCGTTCGATCTCGGAAGTTAAGCAGCCTCGGGCTTGGTCAGTACTTGGATGGGTGACCGCCTAGGAATACCAAGTGTTGTAGTCACTTTTTTGTTTTTTTAGTGCTCCACAATCCGAGGTCGTATCGCTCAAAGTTTGAATTTGCATTGACGTTGTGGACTACGACCACACCAGGTTGAAAGCACCCGATCTCGTTCGATCTCGGAAGTTAAGCAGCCTCGGGCTTGGTCAGTACTTGGATGGGTGACCGCCTAGGAATACCAAGTGTTGTAGTCGCTTTTTTGTTTTGTTTTTAGTGCTCCACAATCCCAGGTCGTATCGCTCAAAGTTTGAATTTGCATTGAAGTTGTGGACTACGACCACACCAGGTTGAAAGCACCCGATCTCGTTCGATCTCGGAAGTTAAGCAACCTCGGGCTTGGTCAGTACTCGGATGGGTGACCGCCTAGGAATACCAAGTGTTGTAGTCTCGTTTTTTTAGTGCATGAGAAACCGAGGTCGTATCGCTCAAAGTTTGAATTTGCAAGGAGGTTGTGGACTACGACCACACCAGGTTGAAAGCACCCGATCTCGTTCGATCTCGGAAGTTAAGCAACCTCGGGCTTGGTCAGTACTTGGATGGGTGACCGCCTAGGAATACCAAGTGTTGTAGTCACTTTTTTGTTTTTTTAGTGCTCCACAATCCGAGGTCGTATCGCCCAAAGTTTGAATTTGCATTGACGTTGTGGACTACGACCACACCAGGTTGAAAGCACCCGATCTCGTTCGATCTCGGAAGTTAAGCAACCTCGGGCTTGGTCAGTACTTGGATGGGTGACCGCCTAGGAATACCAAGTGTTGTAGTCCCTTTTTTGTTTTTTCAGTGCTCCAGAATCCGAGGTCGTATCGATCAAACTTTGAATTTGCATTGACGTTGTGGACTACGACCACACCAGGTTGAAAGCACCCGATCTCGTTCGATCTCGGAAGTTAAGCAACCTCGGGCTTGGTCAGTACTTGGATGGGTGACCGCCTAGGAATACCAAGTGTTGTAGTCCCTTTTTTGTTTTTTCAGTGCTCCAGAATCCGAGGTCGTATCGATCAAACTTTGAATTTGCATTGACGTTGTGGACTACGACCACACCAGGTTGAAAGCACCCGATCTCGTTCGATCTCGGAAGTTAAGCAACCTCGGGCTTGGTCAGTACTTGGATGGGTGACCGCCTAGGAATACCAAGTGTTGTAGTCACTTTTTTGTTTTTTCAGTGCTCCAGAATCCGAGGTCGTATCGATCAAACTTTGAATTTGCATTGACGTTGTGGACTACGACCACACCAGGTTGAAAGCACCCGATCTCGTTCGATCTCGGAAGTTAAGCAGCCTCGGGCTTGGTCAGTACTTGGATGGGTGACCGCCTAGGAATACCAAGTGTTGTAGTCCCTTTTTTGTTTTTTTAGTGCTCCACAATCCGAGGTCGTATCGCTCAAAGTTTGAATTTGCATTGACGTTGTGGACTACGACCACACCAGGTTGAAAGCACCCGATCTCGTTCGATCTCGGAAGTTAAGCAACCTCGGGCTTGGTCAGTACTTGGATGGGTGACCGCCTAGGAATACCAAGTGTTGTAGTCACTTTTTTGTTTTGTTTTTAGTGCTCCACAATCCGAGGTCGTATCGCCCAAGGTTTGAATTTGCAGAGACATTGTGGACTACGACCACACCAGGTTGAAAGCACCCGATCTCGTTCGATCTCGGAAGTTAAGCAACCTCGGGCTTGGTCAGTACTTGGATGGGTGACCGCCTAGGAATACCAAGTGTTGTAGTCACTTTTTTATTTTGTTTTTAGTGCTTCACAATCCGAGGGCGTATCGCTCAAAGTTTGAATTTGGAGGGACGTTCTGGACTACGACCACACCAGGTTGAAAGCACCCGATCTCGTTTGATCTCGGAAGTTAAGCAACCTCGGGCTTGGTCAGTACTTGGATGGGTGACCGCCTAGGAAAACCAAGTGTTGTAGTCTCGTTTTTTTAGTGCATGAGAAACCGAGGTCGCTTCGATCAAAGTTTGAATTTGCAAGGAGGTCGTGGACTACGACCACACCAGGTTGAAAGCACCCGATCTCGTTCGATCTCGGAAGTTATGCAACCTCGGGCTTGGTCAGTACTTGGATGGGTGACCGCCTAGGAATACCAAGTGTTGTAGTCCCTTTTTTGTTTTTTCAGTGCTCCACAATCCGAGGTCGTATCGATCAAACTTTGAATTTGCATTGACGTTGTGGACTACGACCACACCAGGTTGAAAGCACCCGATCTCGTTCGATCTCGGAAGTTAAGCAACCTCGGGCTTGGTCAGTACTTGGATGGGTGACCGCCTAGGAATACCAAGTGTTGTAGTCACTTTTTTGTTTTTTCAGTGCTCCAGAATCCGAGGTCGTATCGATCAAACTTTGAATTTGCATTGACGTTGTGGACTACGACCACACCAGGTTGAAAGCACCCGATCTCGTTCGATCTCGGAAGTTAAGCAGCCTCGGGCTTGGTCAGTACTTGGATGGGTGACCGCCTAGGAATACCAAGTGTTGTAGTCCCTTTTTTGTTTTTTTTTGGTGCTCCACAATCCGAGGTCGTATCGCTCAAAGTTTGAATTTGCATTGACGTTGTGGACTACGACCACACCAGGTTGAAAGCACCCGATCTCGTTCGATCTCGGAAGTTAAGCAACCTCGGGCTTGGTCAGTACTTGGATGGGTGACCGCCTAGGAATACCAAGTGTTGTAGTCACTTTTTTGTTTTGTTTTTAGTGCTCCACAATCCGAGGTCGTATCGCCCAAGGTTTGAATTTGCAGAGACATTGTGGACTACGACCACACCAGGTTGAAAGCACCCGATCTCGTTCGATCTCGGAAGTTAAGCAACCTCGGGCTTGGTCAGTACTTGGATGGGTGACCGCCTAGGAATACCAAGTGTTGTAGTCACTTTTTTATTTTGTTTTTAGTGCTTCACAATCCGAGGGCGTATCGCTCAAAGTTTGAATTTGGAGGGACGTTCTGGACTACGACCACACCAGGTTGAAAGCACCCGATCTCGTTTGATCTCGGAAGTTAAGCAACCTCGGGCTTGGTCAGTACTTGGATGGGTGACCGCCTAGGAAAACCAAGTGTTGTAGTCTCGTTTTTTTAGTGCATGAGAAACCGAGGTCGCTTCGATCAAAGTTTGAATTTGCAAGGAGGTCGTGGACTACGACCACACCAGGTTGAAAGCACCCGATCTCGTTCGATCTCGGAAGTTATGCAACCTCGGGCTTGGTCAGTACTTGGATGGGTGACCGCCTAGGAATACCAAGTGTTGTAGTCCCTTTTTTGTTTTTTTAGTGCTCCACAATCCGAGGTCGTATCGATCAAACTTTGAATTTGCATTGACGTTGTGGACTACGACCACACCAGGTTGAAAACACCCGATCTCGTTCGATCTCGGAAGTTAAGCAACCTCGGGCTTGGTCAGTACTTGGATGGGTGACCGCCTAGGAATACCAAGTGTTGTAGTCACTTTTTTGTTTTTTTAGTGCTCCACAATCCGAGGTCGTATCGCTCAAAGTTTGAATTTGCATTGACGTTGTGGACTACGACCACACCAGGTTGAAAGCACCCGATCTCGTTCGATCTCGGAAGTTAAGCAGCCTCGGGCTTGGTCAGTACTTGGATGGGTGACCGCCTAGGAATACCAAGTGTTGTAGTCACTTTTTTGTTTTTTTAGTGCTCCACAATCCGAGGTCGTATCGCTCAAAGTTTGAATTTGCATTGACGTTGTGGACTACGACCACACCAGGTTGAAAGCACCCGATCTCGTTCGATCTCGGAAGTTAAGCAGCCTCGGGCTTGGTCAGTACTTGGATGGGTGACCGCCTAGGAATACCAAGTGTTGTAGTCGCTTTTTTGTTTTGTTTTTAGTGCTCCACAATCCCAGGTCGTATCGCTCAAAGTTTGAATTTGCATTGAAGTTGTGGACTACGACCACACCAGGTTGAAAGCACCCGATCTCGTTCGATCTCGGAAGTTAAGCAACCTCGGGCTTGGTCAGTACTCGGATGGGTGACCGCCTAGGAATACCAAGTGTTGTAGTCTCGTTTTTTTAGTGCATGAGAAACCGAGGTCGTATCGCTCAAAGTTTGAATTTGCAAGGAGGTTGTGGACTACGACCACACCAGGTTGAAAGCACCCGATCTCGTTCGATCTCGGAAGTTAAGCAACCTCGGGCTTGGTCAGTACTTGGATGGGTGACCGCCTAGGAATACCAAGTGTTGTAGTCACTTTTTTGTTTTTTTAGTGCTCCACAATCCGAGGTCGTATCGCCCAAAGTTTGAATTTGCATTGACGTTGTGGACTACGACCACACCAGGTTGAAAGCACCCGATCTCGTTCGATCTCGGAAGTTAAGCAACCTCGGGCTTGGTCAGTACTTGGATGGGTGACCGCCTAGGAATACCAAGTGTTGTAGTCCCTTTTTTGTTTTTTCAGTGCTCCAGAATCCGAGGTCGTATCGATCAAACTTTGAATTTGCATTGACGTTGTGGACTACGACCACACCAGGTTGAAAGCACCCGATCTCGTTCGATCTCGGAAGTTAAGCAACCTCGGGCTTGGTCAGTACTTGGATGGGTGACCGCCTAGGAATACCAAGTGTTGTAGTCACTTTTTTGTTTTTTCAGTGCTCCAGAATCCGAGGTCGTATCGATCAAACTTTGAATTTGCATTGACGTTGTGGACTACGACCACACCAGGTTGAAAGCACCCGATCTCGTTCGATCTCGGAAGTTAAGCAACCTCGGGCTTGGTCAGTACTTGGATGGGTGACCGCCTAGGAATACCAAGTGTTGTAGTCACTTTTTTGTTTTTTCAGTGCTCCAGAATCCGAGGTCGTATCGATCAAACTTTGAATTTGCATTGACGTTGTGGACTACGACCACACCAGGTTGAAAGCACCCGATCTCGTTCGATCTCGGAAGTTAAGCAGCCTCGGGCTTGGTCAGTACTTGGATGGGTGACCGCCTAGGAATACCAAGTGTTGTAGTCACTTTTTTGTTTTTTTAGTGCTCCACAATCCGAGGTCGTATCGCTCAAAGTTTGAATTTGCATTGACGTTGTGGACTACGACCACACCAGGTTGAAAGCACCCGATCTCGTTCGATCTCGGAAGTTAAGCAACCTCGGGCTTGGTCAGTACTTGGATGGGTGACCGCCTAGGAATACCAAGTGTTGTAGTCACTTTTTTGTTATGTTTTTAGTGCTCCACAATCCGAGGTCGTATCGCCCAAGGTTTGAATTTGCAGAGACATTGTGGACTACGACCACACCAGGTTGAAAGCACCCGATCTCGTTCGATCTCGGAAGTTAAGCAACCTCGGGCTTGGTCAGTACTTGGATGGGTGACCGCCTAGGAATACCAAGTGTTGTAGTCACTTTTTTATTTTGTTTTTAGTGCTTCACAATCCGAGGGCGTATCGCTCAAAGTTTGAATTTGGAGGGACGTTCTGGACTACGACCACACCAGGTTGAAAGCACCCGATCTCGTTCGATCTCGGAAGTTAAGCAACCTCGGGCTTGGTCAGTACTTGGATGGGTGACCGCCTAGGAATACCAAGTGTTGTAGTCACTTTTTTGTTTTGTTTCTAGTGCTCCACAATCCGAGGTCGTATCGCCCAAAGTTTGAATTTGCAGAGACATTGTGGACTACGACCACACCAGGTTGAAAGCACCCGATCTCGTTCGATCTCGGAAGTTAAGCAACCTCGGGCTTGGTCAGTACTTGGATGGGTGACCGCCTAGGAATACCAAGTGTTGTAGTCACTTTTTTGTTTTATTTTTTGTGCTCCACAATCCGAGGTCGTGTCGCTCAAACTTTGAATTTGCATTGACGTTGTGGACTACGACCACACCAGGTTGAAAGCACCCGATCTCGTTCGATCTCGGAAGTTAAGCAACCTCGGGCTTGGTCAGTACTTGGATGGGTGACCGCCTAGGAAAACCAAGTGTTGTAGTCTCGTTTTTTTAGTGCATGAGAAACCGAGGTCGCTTCGATCAAAGTTTGAATTTGCAAGGAGGTCGTGGACTACGACCACACCAGGTTGAAAGCACCCGATCTCGTTCGATCTCGGAAGTTATGCAACCTCGGGCTTGGTCAGTACTTGGATGGGTGACCGCCTAGGAATACCAAGTGTTGTAGTCCCTTTTTTGTTTTTTCAGTGCTCCACAATCCGAGGTCGTATCGATCAAACTTTGAATTTGCATTGACGTTGTGGACTACGACCACACCAGGTTGAAAACACCCGATCTCGTTCGATCTCGGAAGTTAAGCAACCTCGGGCTTGGTCAGTACTTGGATGGGTGACCGCCTAGGAATACCAAGTGTTGTAGTCACTTTTTTGTTTTTTTAGTGCTCCACAATCCGAGGTCGTATCGCTCAAAGTTTGAATTTGCATTGACGTTGTGGACTACGACCACACCAGGTTGAAAGCACCCGATCTCGTTCGATCTCGGAAGTTAAGCAACCTCGGGCTTGGTCAGTACTTGGATGGGTGACCGCCTAGGAATACCAAGTGTTGTAGTCACTTTTTTGTTTTGTTTTTAGTGCTTCACAATCCGAGGGCGTATCGCTCAAAGTTTGAATTTGCATTGACGTTGTGGACTACGACCACAGCAGGTTGAAAGCACCCGATCTCGTTCGATCTCGGAAGTTAAGCAGCCTCGGGCTTGGTCAGTACTTGGATGGGTGACCGCCTAGGAATACCAAGTGTTGTAGTCGCTTTTTTGTTTTGTTTTTAGTGCTCCACAATCCCAGGTCGTATCGCTCAAAGTTTGAATTTGCATTGAAGTTGTGGACTACGACCACACCAGGTTGAAAGCACCCGATCTCGTTCGATCTCGGAAGTTAAGCAACCTCGGGCTTGGTCAGTACTCGGATGGGTGACCGCCTAGGAATACCAAGTGTTGTAGTCTCGTTTTTTTAGTGCATGAGAAACCGAGGTCGTATCGCTCAAAGTTTGAATTTGCAAGGAGGTTGTGGACTACGACCACACCAGGTTGAAAGCACCCGATCTCGTTCGATCTCGGAAGTTAAGCAACCTCGGGCTTGGTCAGTACTTGGATGGGTGACCGCCTAGGAATACCAAGTGTTGTAGTCACTTTTTTGTTTTTTTAGTGCTCCACAATCCGAGGTCGTATCGCCCAAAGTTTGAATTTGCATTGACGTTGTGGACTACGACCACACCAGGTTGAAAGCACCCGATCTCGTTCGATCTCGGAAGTTAAGCAACCTCGGGCTTGGTCAGTACTTGGATGGGTGACCGCCTAGGAATACCAAGTGTTGTAGTCCCTTTTTTGTTTTTTCAGTGCTCCAGAATCCGAGGTCGTATCGATCAAACTTTGAATTTGCATTGACGTTGTGGACTACGACCACACCAGGTTGAAAGCACCCGATCTCGTTCGATCTCGGAAGTTAAGCAACCTCGGGCTTGGTCAGTACTTGGATGGGTGACCGCCTAGGAATACCAAGTGTTGTAGTCACTTTTTTGTTTTTTCAGTGCTCCAGAATCCGAGGTCGTATCGATCAAACTTTGAATTTGCATTGACGTTGTGGACTACGACCACACCAGGTTGAAAGCACCCGATCTCGTTCGATCTCGGAAGTTAAGCAACCTCGGGCTTGGTCAGTACTTGGATGGGAGACCGCCTAGGAATACCAAGTGTTGTAGTCCCTTTTTTGTTTTTTTAGTGCTCCACAATCCGAGGTCGTATCGCTCAAAGTTTGAATTTGCATTGACGTTGTGGACTACGACCACACCAGGTTGAAAGCACCCGATCTCGTTCGATCTCGGAAGTTAAGCAACCTCGGGCTTGGTCAGTACTTGGATGGGTGACCGCCTAGGAATACCAAGTGTTGTAGTCACTTTTTTGTTTTGTTTTTAGTGCTCCACAATCCGAGGTCGTATCGCCCAAGGTTTGAATTTGCAGAGACATTGTGGACTACGACCACACCAGGTTGAAAGCACCCGATCTCGTTCGATCTCGGAAGTTAAGCAACCTCGGGCTTGGTCAGTACTTGGATGGGTGACCGCCTAGGAATACCAAGTGTTGTAGTCACTTTTTTATTTTGTTTTTAGTGCTTCACAATCCGAGGGCATATCGCTCAAAGTTTGAATTTGGAGGGACCTTCTGGACTACGACCACACCAGGTTGAAAGCACCCGATCTCGTTCGATCTCGGAAGTTAAGCAACCTCGGGCTTGGTCAGTACTTGGATGGGTGACCGCCTAGGAATACGAAGTGTTGTAGTCACTTTTTTGTTTTGTTTTTAGTGCTCCACAATCCGAGGTCGTATCGCCCAAAGTTTGAATTTGCAGAGACATTGTGGACTACGACCACACCAGGTTGAAAGCACCCGATCTCGTTCGATCTCGGAAGTTAAGCAACCTCGGGCTTGGTCAGTACTTGGATGGGAGACCGCCTAGGAATACCAAGTGTTGTAGTCCCTTTTTTGTTTTTTTAGTGCTCCACAATCCGAGGTCGTATCGCTCAAAGTTTGAATTTGCATTGACGTTGTGGACTACGACCACACCAGGTTGAAAGCACCCGATCTCGTTCGATCTCGGAAGTTAAGCAACCTCGGGCTTGGTCAGTACTTGGATGGGTGACCGCCTAGGAATACCAAGTGTTGTAGTCACTTTTTTGTTTTGTTTTTAGTGCTCCACAATCCGAGGTCGTATCGCCCAAGGTTTGAATTTGCAGAGACATTGTGGACTACGACCACACCAGGTTGAAAGCACCCGATCTCGTTCGATCTCGGAAGTTAAGCAACCTCGGGCTTGGTCAGTACTTGGATGGGTGACCGCCTAGGAATACCAAGTGTTGTAGTCACTTTTTTATTTTGTTTTTAGTGCTTCACAATCCGAGGGCATATCGCTCAAAGTTTGAATTTGGAGGGACCTTCTGGACTACGACCACACCAGGTTGAAAGCACCCGATCTCGTTCGATCTCGGAAGTTAAGCAACCTCGGGCTTGGTCAGTACTTGGATGGGTGACCGCCTAGGAATACGAAGTGTTGTAGTCACTTTTTTGTTTTGTTTTTAGTGCTCCACAATCCGAGGTCGTATCGCCCAAAGTTTGAATTTGCAGAGACATTGTGGACTACGACCACACCAGGTTGAAAGCACCCGATCTCGTTCGATCTCGGAAGTTAAGCAACCTCGGGCTTGGTCAGTACTTGGATGGGTGACCGCCTAGGAATACCAAGTGTTGTAGTCTCGTTTTTTTAGTGCATGAGAAACCGAGGTCGCTTCGATCAAAGTTTGAATTTGCAAGGAAGTTGTGGACTACGACCACACCAGGTTGAAAGCACCCGATCTCGTTCGATCTCGGAAGTTATGCAACCTCGGGCTTGGTCAGTACTTGGATGGGTGACCGCCTAGGAATACCAAGTGTTGTAGTCCCTTTTTTGTTTTTTCAGTGCTCCAGAATCCGAGGTCGTATCGATCAAACTTTGAATTTGCATTGACGTTGTGGACTACGACCACACCAGGTTGAAAGCACCCGATCTCGTTCGATCTCGGAAGTTAAGCAACCTCGGGCTTGGTCAGTACTTGGATGGGTGACCGCCTAGGAATACCAAGTGTTGTAGTCACTTTTTTGTTTTGTTTTTAGTGCTTCACAATCCGAGGGCGTATCGCTCAAAGTTTGAATTTGCATTGACGTTGTGGACTACGACCACAGCAGGTTGAAAGCACCCGATCTCGTTCGATCTCGGAAGTTAAGCAGCCTCGGGCTTGGTCAGTACTTGGATGGGTGACCGCCTAGGAATACCAAGTGTTGTAGTCGCTTTTTTGTTTTGTTTTTAGTGCTCCACAATCCGAGGTCGTATCGCTCAAAGTTTGAATTTGCATTGACGTTGTGGACTACGACCACACCAGGTTGAAAGCACCCGATCTCGTTCGATCTCGGAAGTTAAGCAGCCTCGGGCTTGGTCAGTACTTGGATGGGTGACCGCCTAGGAATACCAAGTGTTGTAGTCGCATTTTTGTTTTGTTTTTAGTGCTCCACAATCCCAGGTCGTATCGCTCAAAGTTTGAATTTGCATTGAAGTTGTGGACTACGACCACACCAGGTTGAAAGCACCCGATCTCGTTCGATCTCGGAAGTTAAGCAACCTCGGGCTTGGTCAGTACTTGGATGGGTGACCGCCTAGGAATACCAAGTGTTGTAGTCACTTTTTTGTTTTATTTTTAGTGCTCCACAATCCGAGGTCGTATCGCTCAAACTTTGAATTTGCATTGACGTTGTGGACTACGACCACACCAGGTTGAAAGCACCCGATCTCGTTCGATCTCGGAAGTTAAGCAACCTCGGGCTTGGTCAGTACTTGGATGGGTGACCGCCTAGGAAAACCAAGTGTTGTAGTCTCGTTTTTTTAGTGCATGAGAAACCGAGGTCGCTTCGATCAAAGTTTGAATTTGCAAGGAGGTTGTGGACTACGACCACACCAGGTTGAAAGCACCCGATCTCGTTCGATCTCGGAAGTTATGCAACCTCGGGCTTGGTCAGTACTTGGATGGGTGACCGCCTAGGAATACCAAGTGTTGTAGTCCCTTTTTTGTTTTTTCAGTGCTCCAGAATCCGAGGTCGTATCGCTCAAAGTTTGAATTTGTATTGACGTTGTGGACTACGACCACACCAGGTTGAAAGCACCCGATCTCGTTCGATCTCGGAAGTTAAGCAACCTCGGGCTTGGTCAGTACTTGGATGGGTGACCGCCTAGGAATACCAAGTGTTGTAGTCACTTTTTTGTTTTTTTATAGCTCCACAATCCGAGGTCGTATCGCTCAAAGTTTGAATTTGTATTGACGTTGTGGACTACGACCACACCAGGTTGAAAGCACCCGATCTCGTTCGATCTCGGAAGTTAAGCAACCTCGGGCTTGGTCAGTACTTGGATGGGTGACCGCCTAGGAATACCAAGTGTTGTAGTCACTTTTTTGTTTTGTTTTTAGTGCTTCACAATCCGAGGGCGTATCGCTCAAAGTTTGAATTTGCATTGACGTTGTGGACTACGACCACAGCAGGTTGAAAGCACCCGATCTCGTTCGATCTCGGAAGTTAAGCAGCCTCGGGCTTGGTCAGTACTTGGATGGGTGACCGCCTAGGAATACCAAGTGTTGTAGTCGCTTTTTTGTTTTGTTTTTAGTGCTCCACAATCCGAGGTCGTATCGCTCAAAGTTTGAATTTGCATTGACGTTGTGGACTACGACCACACCAGGTTGAAAGCACCCGATCTCGTTCGATCTCGGAAGTTAAGCAGCCTCGGGCTTGGTCAGTACTTGGATGGGTGACCGCCTAGGAATACCAAGTGTTGTAGTCGCATTTTTGTTTTGTTTTTAGTGCTCCACAATCCCAGGTCGTATCGCTCAAAGTTTGAATTTGCATTGAAGTTGTGGACTACGACCACACCAGGTTGAAAGCGCCCGATCTCGTTCGATCTCGGAAGTTAAGCAACCTCGGGCTTGGTCAGTACTCGGATGGGTGACCGCCTAGGAATACCAAGTGTTGTAGTCTCGTTTTTTTAGTGCATGAGAAACCGAGGTCGTATCGCTCAAAGTTTGAATTTGCAAGGAGGTTGTGGACTACGACCACACCAGGTTGAAAGCACCCGATCTCGTTCGATCTCGGAAGTTAAGCAACCTCGGGCTTGGTCAGTACTTGGATGGGTGACCGCCTAGGAATACCAAGTGTTGTAGTCACTTTTTTGTTTTTTTAGCGCTCCACAATCCGAGGTCGTATCGCCCAAAGTTTGAATTTGCATTGACGTTGTGGACTACGACCACAGCAGGTTGAAAGCACCCGATCTCGTTCGATCTCGGAAGTTAAGCAACCTCGGGCTTGGTCAGTACTTGGATGGGTGACCGCCTAGGAATACCAAGTGTTGTAGTCCCTTTTTTGTTTTTTCACTGCTCCAGAATCCGAGGTCGTATCGCTCAAAGTTTGAATTTGCATTGACGTTGTGGACTACGACCACACCAGGTTGAAAGCACCCGATCTCGTTCGATCTCGGAAGTTAAGCAACCTCGGGCTTGGTCAGTACTTGGATGGGTGACCGCCTAGGAATACCAAGTGTTGTAGTCACTTTTTTGTTTTTTCAGTGCTCCAGAATCCGAGGTCGTATCGATCAACTTTGAATTTGCATTGACGTTGTGGACTACGACCACAGCAGGTTGAAAGCACCCGATCTCGTTCGATCTCGGAAGTTAAGCAACCTCGGGCTTGGTCAGTACTTGGATGGGTGACCGCCTAGGAATACCAAGTGTTGTAGTCCCTTTTTTGTTTTTTTAGTGCTCCACAATCCGAGGTCGTATCGCTCAAAGTTTGAATTTGCATTGACGTTGTGGACTACGACCACACCAGGTTGAAAGCACCCGATCTCGTTCGATCTCGGAAGTTAAGCAACCTCGGGCTTGGTCAGTACTTGGATGGGTGACCGCCTAGGAATACCAAGTGTTGTAGTCACTTTTTTGTTTTGTTTTTAGTGCTCCACAATCCGAGGTCGTATCGCCCAAGGTTTGAATTTGCAGAGACATTGTGGACTACGACCACACCAGGTTGAAAGCACCCGATCTCGTTCGATCTCGGAAGTTAAGCAACCTCGGGCTTGGTCAGTACTTGGATGGGTGACCGCCTAGGAATACCAAGTCTTGTAGTCACTTTTTTATTTTGTTTTTAGTGCTTCACAATCCGAGGGCGTATCGCTCAAAGTTTGAATTTGGAGGGACGTTCTGGACTACGACCACACCAGGTTGAAAGCACCCGATCTCGTTCGATCTCGGAAGTTAAGCAACCTCGGGCTTGGTCAGTACTTGGATGGGTGACCGCCTAGGAATACCAAGTGTTGTAGTCACTTTTTTGTTTTGTTTTTAGTGCTCCACAATCCGAGGTCGTATCGCCCAAAGTTTGAATTTGCAGAGACATTGTGGACTACGACCACACCAGGTTGAAAGCACCCGATCTCGTTCGATCTCGGAAGTTAAGCAACCTCGGGCTTGGTCAGTACTTGGATGGGTGACCGCCTAGGAATACCAAGTGTTGTAGTCACTTTTTTGTTTTGTTTTTAGTGCTCCACAATCCGAGGTCGTATCGCTCAAAGTTTGAATTTGCATTGACGTTGTGGACTACGACCACACCAGGTTGAAAGCACCCGATCTCGTTCGATCTCGGAAGTTAAGCAACCTCGGGCTTGGTCAGTACTTGGATGGGTGACCGCCTAGGAATACCAAGTGTTGTAGTCTCGTTTTTTTAGTGCATGAGAAACCGAGGTCGCTTCGATCAAAGTTTGAATTTGCAAGGAGGTTGTGGACTACGACCACACCAGGTTGAAAGCACCCGATCTCGTTCGATCTCGGAAGTTATGCAACCTCGGGCTTGGTCAGTACTTGGATGGGTGACCGCCTAGGAATACCAAGTGTTGTAGTCACTTTTTTGTTTTTTTAGTGCTCCACAATCCGAGGTCGTATCGCTCAAAGTTTGAATTTGCATTGACGTTGTGGACTACGACCACACCAGGTTGAAAGCACCCGATCTCGTTCGATCTCGGAAGTTAAGCAACCTCGGGCTTGGTCAGTACTTGGATGGGTGACCGCCTAGGAATACCAAGTGTTGTAGTCTCGTTTTTTCAGTGCATGAGAAACCGAGGTCGCTTCGATCAAAGTTTGAATTTGCAGAGAAGTTGTGGACTACGACCACACCAGGTTGAAACCACCCGATCTCGTTCGATCTCGGAAGTTAAGCAACCTCGGGCTTGGTCAGTACTTGGATGGGTGACCGCCTGGGAATACCAAGTGTTGTAGCCACTTTTTTGTTTTGTTTTTAGTGCTCCACAATCCGAGGTCGTATCGCTCAAAGTTTGAATTTGCAGAGACGTTGTGGACTACGACCACACCAGGTTGAAAGCACCCGATCTCGTTCGATCTCGGAAGTTAAGCAACCTCGGGCTTGGTCAGTACTTGGATGGGTGACCGCCTAGGAATACCAAGTGTTGTAGTCACTTTTTTGTTATGTTTTTAGTGCTCCACAATCCGAGGTCGTATCGCCCAAGGTTTGAATTTGCAGAGACATTGTGGACTACGACCACACCAGGTTGAAAACACCCGATCTCGTTCGATCTCGGAAGTTAAGCAACCTCGGGCTTGGTCAGTACTTGGATGGGTGACCGCCTAGGAATACCAAGTGTTGTAGTCACTTTTTTGTTTTTTTAGTGCTCCACAATCCGAGGTCGTATCGCTCAAAGTTTGAATTTGCATTGACGTTGTGGACTACGACCACACCAGGTTGAAAGCACCCGATCTCGTTCGATCTCGGAAGTTAAGCAGCCTCGGGCTTGGTCAGTACTTGGATGGGTGACCGCCTAGGAATACCAAGTGTTGTAGTCACTTTTTTGTTTTTTTAGTGCTCCACAATCCGAGGTCGTATCGCTCAAAGTTTGAATTTGCATTGACGTTGTGGACTACGACCACACCAGGTTGAAAGCACCCGATCTCGTTCGATCTCGGAAGTTAAGCAGCCTCGGGCTTGGTCAGTACTTGGATGGGTGACCGCCTAGGAATACCAAGTGTTGTAGTCGCTTTTTTGTTTTGTTTTTAGTGCTCCACAATCCCAGGTCGTATCGCTCAAAGTTTGAATTTGCATTGAAGTTGTGGACTACGACCACACCAGGTTGAAAGCACCCGATCTCGTTCGATCTCGGAAGTTAAGCAACCTCGGGCTTGGTCAGTACTCGGATGGGTGACCGCCTAGGAATACCAAGTGTTGTAGTCTCGTTTTTTTAGTGCATGAGAAACCGAGGTCGTATCGCTCAAAGTTTGAATTTGCAAGGAGGTTGTGGACTACGACCACACCAGGTTGAAAGCACCCGATCTCGTTCGATCTCGGAAGTTAAGCAACCTCGGGCTTGGTCAGTACTTGGATGGGTGACCGCCTAGGAATACCAAGTGTTGTAGTCACTTTTTTGTTTTTTTAGTGCTCCACAATCCGAGGTCGTATCGCCCAAAGTTTGAATTTGCATTGACGTTGTGGACTACGACCACACCAGGTTGAAAGCACCCGATCTCGTTCGATCTCGGAAGTTAAGCAACCTCGGGCTTGGTCAGTACTTGGATGGGTGACCGCCTAGGAATACCAAGTGTTGTAGTCCCTTTTTTGTTTTTTCAGTGCTCCAGAATCCGAGGTCGTATCGATCAAACTTTGAATTTGCATTGACGTTGTGGACTACGACCACACCAGGTTGAAAGCACCCGATCTCGTTCGATCTCGGAAGTTAAGCAACCTCGGGCTTGGTCAGTACTTGGATGGGTGACCGCCTAGGAATACCAAGTGTTGTAGTCACTTTTTTGTTTTTTCAGTGCTCCAGAATCCGAGGTCGTATCGATCAAACTTTGAATTTGCATTGACGTTGTGGACTACGACCACACCAGGTTGAAAGCACCCGATCTCGTTCGATCTCGGAAGTTAAGCAACCTCGGGCTTGGTCAGTACTTGGATGGGTGACCGCCTAGGAATACCAAGTGTTGTAGTCACTTTTTTGTTTTTTCAGTGCTCCAGAATCCGAGGTCGTATCGATCAAACTTTGAATTTGCATTGACGTTGTGGACTACGACCACACCAGGTTGGAAGCACCCGATCTCGTTCGATCTCGGAAGTTAAGCAGCCTCGGGCTTGGTCAGTACTTGGATGGGTGACCGCCTAGGAATACCAAGTGTTGTAGTCACTTTTTTGTTTTTTTAGTGCTCCACAATCCGAGGTCGTATCGCTCAAAGTTTGAATTTGCATTGACGTTGTGGACTACGACCACACCAGGTTGAAAGCACCCGATCTCGTTCGATCTCGGAAGTTAAGCAACCTCGGGCTTGGTCAGTACTTGGATGGGTGACCGCCTAGGAATACCAAGTGTTGTAGTCACTTTTTTGTTATGTTTTTAGTGCTCCACAATCCGAGGTCGTATCGCCCAAGGTTTGAATTTGCAGAGACATTGTGGACTACGACCACACCAGGTTGAAAGCACCCGATCTCGTTCGATCTCGGAAGTTAAGCAACCTCGGGCTTGGTCAGTACTTGGATGGGTGACCGCCTAGGAATACCAAGTGTTGTAGTCACTTTTTTATTTTGTTTTTAGTGCTTCACAATCCGAGGGCGTATCGCTCAAAGTTTGAATTTGGAGGGACGTTCTGGACTACGACCACACCAGGTTGAAAGCACCCGATCTCGTTCGATCTCGGAAGTTAAGCAACCTCGGGCTTGGTCAGTACTTGGATGGGTGACCGCCTAGGAATACCAAGTGTTGTAGTCACTTTTTTGTTTTGTTTCTAGTGCTCCACAATCCGAGGTCGTATCGCCCAAAGTTTGAATTTGCAGAGACATTGTGGACTACGACCACACCAGGTTGAAAGCACCCGATCTCGTTCGATCTCGGAAGTTAAGCAACCTCGGGCTTGGTCAGTACTTGGATGGGTGACCGCCTAGGAATACCAAGTGTTGTAGTCACTTTTTTGTTTTATTTTTTGTGCTCCACAATCCGAGGTCGTGTCGCTCAAACTTTGAATTTGCATTGACGTTGTGGACTACGACCACACCAGGTTGAAAGCACCCGATCTCGTTCGATCTCGGAAGTTAAGCAACCTCGGGCTTGGTCAGTACTTGGATGGGTGACCGCCTAGGAAAACCAAGTGTTGTAGTCTCGTTTTTTTAGTGCATGAGAAACCGAGGTCGCTTCGATCAAAGTTTGAATTTGCAAGGAGGTCGTGGACTACGACCACACCAGGTTGAAAGCACCCGATCTCGTTCGATCTCGGAAGTTATGCAACCTCGGGCTTGGTCAGTACTTGGATGGGTGACCGCCTAGGAATACCAAGTGTTGTAGTCCCTTTTTTGTTTTTTCAGTGCTCCACAATCCGAGGTCGTATCGATCAAACTTTGAATTTGCATTGACGTTGTGGACTACGACCACACCAGGTTGAAAACACCCGATCTCGTTCGATCTCGGAAGTTAAGCAACCTCGGGCTTGGTCAGTACTTGGATGGGTGACCGCCTAGGAATACCAAGTGTTGTAGTCACTTTTTTGTTTTTTTAGTGCTCCACAATCCGAGGTCGTATCGCTCAAAGTTTGAATTTGCATTGACGTTGTGGACTACGACCACACCAGGTTGAAAGCACCCGATCTCGTTCGATCTCGGAAGTTAAGCAACCTCGGGCTTGGTCAGTACTTGGATGGGTGACCGCCTAGGAATACCAAGTGTTGTAGTCACTTTTTTGTTTTGTTTTTAGTGCTTCACAATCCGAGGGCGTATCGCTCAAAGTTTGAATTTGCATTGACGTTGTAGACTACGACCACAGCAGGTTGAAAGCACCCGATCTCGTTCGATCTCGGAAGTTAAGCAGCCTCGGGCTTGGTCAGTACTTGGATGGGTGACCGCCTAGGAATACCAAGTGTTGTAGTCGCTTTTTTGTTTTGTTTTTAGTGCTCCACAATCCCAGGTCGTATCGCTCAAAGTTTGAATTTGCATTGAAGTTGTGGACTACGACCACACCAGGTTGAAAGCACCCGATCTCGTTCGATCTCGGAAGTTAAGCAACCTCGGGCTTGGTCAGTACTCGGATGGGTGACCGCCTAGGAATACCAAGTGTTGTAGTCTCGTTTTTTTAGTGCATGAGAAACCGAGGTCGTATCGCTCAAAGTTTGAATTTGCAAGGAGGTTGTGGACTACGACCACACCAGGTTGAAAGCACCCGATCTCGTTCGATCTCGGAAGTTAAGCAACCTCGGGCTTGGTCAGTACTTGGATGGGTGACCGCCTAGGAATACCAAGTGTTGTAGTCACTTTTTTGTTTTTTTAGTGCTCCACAATCCGAGGTCGTATCGCCCAAAGTTTGAATTTGCATTGACGTTGTGGACTACGACCACACCAGGTTGAAAGCACCCGATCTCGTTCGATCTCGGAAGTTAAGCAACCTCGGGCTTGGTCAGTACTTGGATGGGTGACCGCCTAGGAATACCAAGTGTTGTAGTCCCTTTTTTGTTTTTTCAGTGCTCCAGAATCCGAGGTCGTATCGATCAAACTTTGAATTTGCATTGACGTTGTGGACTACGACCACACCAGGTTGAAAGCACCCGATCTCGTTCGATCTCGGAAGTTAAGCAACCTCGGGCTTGGTCAGTACTTGGATGGGTGACCGCCTAGGAATACCAAGTGTTGTAGTCACTTTTTTGTTTTTTCAGTGCTCCAGAATCCGAGGTCGTATCGATCAAACTTTGAATTTGCATTGACGTTGTGGACTACGACCACACCAGGTTGAAAGCACCCGATCTCGTTCGATCTCGGAAGTTAAGCAACCTCGGGCTTGGTCAGTACTTGGATGGGAGACCGCCTAGGAATACCAAGTGTTGTAGTCCCTTTTTTGTTTTTTTAGTGCTCCACAATCCGAGGTCGTATCGCTCAAAGTTTGAATTTGCATTGACGTTGTGGACTACGACCACACCAGGTTGAAAGCACCCGATCTCGTTCGATCTCGGAAGTTAAGCAACCTCGGGCTTGGTCAGTACTTGGATGGGTGACCGCCTAGGAATACCAAGTGTTGTAGTCACTTTTTTGTTTTGTTTTTAGTGCTCCACAATCCGAGGTCGTATCGCCCAAGGTTTGAATTTGCAGAGACATTGTGGACTACGACCACACCAGGTTGAAAGCACCCGATCTCGTTCGATCTCGGAAGTTAAGCAACCTCGGGCTTGGTCAGTACTTGGATGGGTGACCGCCTAGGAATACCAAGTGTTGTAGTCACTTTTTTATTTTGTTTTTAGTGCTTCACAATCCGAGGGCATATCGCTCAAAGTTTGAATTTGGAGGGACCTTCTGGACTACGACCACACCAGGTTGAAAGCACCCGATCTCGTTCGATCTCGGAAGTTAAGCAACCTCGGGCTTGGTCAGTACTTGGATGGGTGACCGCCTAGGAATACGAAGTGTTGTAGTCACTTTTTTGTTTTGTTTTTAGTGCTCCACAATCCGAGGTCGTATCGCCCAAAGTTTGAATTTGCAGAGACATTGTGGACTACGACCACACCAGGTTGAAAGCACCCGATCTCGTTCGATCTCGGAAGTTAAGCAACCTCGGGCTTGGTCAGTACTTGGATGGGTGACCGCCTAGGAATACCAAGTGTTGTAGTCACTTTTTTGTTTTATTTTTAGTGCTCCACAATCCGAGGTCGTATCGCTCAAACTTTGAATTTGCATTGACGTTGTGGACTACGACCACACCAGGTTGAAAGCACCCGATCTCGTTCGATCTCGGAAGTTAAGCAACCTCGGGCTTGGTCAGTACTTGGATGGGTGACCGCCTAGGAAAACCAAGTGTTGTAGTCTCGTTTTTTTAGTGCATGAGAAACCGAGGTCGCTTCGATCAAAGTTTGAATTTGCAAGGAAGTTGTGGACTACGACCACACCAGGTTGAAAGCACCCGATCTCGTTCGATCTCGGAAGTTATGCAACCTCGGGCTTGGTCAGTACTTGGATGGGTGACCGCCTAGGAATACCAAGTGTTGTAGTCCCTTTTTTGTTTTTTCAGTGCTCCAGAATCCGAGGTCGTATCGATCAAACTTTGAATTTGCATTGACGTTGTGGACTACGACCACACCAGGTTGAAAGCACCCGATCTCGTTCGATCTCGGAAGTTAAGCAACCTCGGGCTTGGTCAGTACTTGGATGGGTGACCGCCTAGGAATACCAAGTGTTGTAGTCACTTTTTTGTTTTGTTTTTAGTGCTTCACAATCCGAGGGCGTATCGCTCAAAGTTTGAATTTGCATTGACGTTGTGGACTACGACCACAGCAGGTTGAAAGCACCCGATCTCGTTCGATCTCGGAAGTTAAGCAGCCTCGGGCTTGGTCAGTACTTGGATGGGTGACCGCCTAGGAATACCAAGTGTTGTAGTCGCTTTTTTGTTTTGTTTTTAGTGCTCCACAATCCGAGGTCGTATCGCTCAAAGTTTGAATTTGCATTGACGTTGTGGACTACGACCACACCAGGTTGAAAGCACCCGATCTCGTTCGATCTCGGAAGTTAAGCAGCCTCGGGCTTGGTCAGTACTTGGATGGGTGACCGCCTAGGAATACCAAGTGTTGTAGTCGCATTTTTGTTTTGTTTTTAGTGCTCCACAATCCCAGGTCGTATCGCTCAAAGTTTGAATTTGCATTGAAGTTGTGGACTACGACCACACCAGGTTGAAAGCACCCGATCTCGTTCGATCTCGGAAGTTAAGCAACCTCGGGCTTGGTCAGTACTTGGATGGGTGACCGCCTAGGAATACCAAGTGTTGTAGTCACTTTTTTGTTTTATTTTTAGTGCTCCACAATCCGAGGTCGTATCGCTCAAACTTTGAATTTGCATTGACGTTGTGGACTACGACCACACCAGGTTGAAAGCACCCGATCTCGTTCGATCTCGGAAGTTAAGCAACCTCGGGCTTGGTCAGTACTTGGATGGGTGACCGCCTAGGAAAACCAAGTGTTGTAGTCTCGTTTTTTTAGTGCATGAGAAACCGAGGTCGCTTCGATCAAAGTTTGAATTTGCAAGGAGGTTGTGGACTACGACCACACCAGGTTGAAAGCACCCGATCTCGTTCGATCTCGGAAGTTATGCAACCTCGGGCTTGGTCAGTACTTGGATGGGTGACCGCCTAGGAATACCAAGTGTTGTAGTCCCTTTTTTGTTTTTTCAGTGCTCCAGAATCCGAGGTCGTATCGATCAAACTTTGAATTTGCATTGACGTTGTGGACTACGACCACACCAGGTTGAAAACACCCGATCTCGTTCGATCTCGGAAGTTAAGCAACCTCGGGCTTGGTCAGTACTTGGATGGGTGACCGCCTAGGAATACCAAGTGTTGTAGTCACTTTTTTGTTTTTTTATAGCTCCACAATCCGAGGTCGTATCGCTCAAAGTTTGAATTTGTATTGACGTTGTGGACTACGACCACACCAGGTTGAAAGCACCCGATCTCGTTCGATCTCGGAAGTTAAGCAACCTCGGGCTTGGTCAGTACTTGGATGGGTGACCGCCTAGGAATACCAAGTGTTGTAGTCACTTTTTTGTTTTGTTTTTAGTGCTTCACAATCCGAGGGCGTATCGCTCAAAGTTTGAATTTGCATTGACGTTGTGGACTACGACCACAGCAGGTTGAAAGCACCCGATCTCGTTCGATCTCGGAAGTTAAGCAGCCTCGGGCTTGGTCAGTACTTGGATGGGTGACCGCCTAGGAATACCAAGTGTTGTAGTCGCTTTTTTGTTTTGTTTTTAGTGCTCCACAATCCGAGGTCGTATCGCTCAAAGTTTGAATTTGCATTGACGTTGTGGACTACGACCACACCAGGTTGAAAGCACCCGATCTCGTTCGATCTCGGAAGTTAAGCAGCCTCGGGCTTGGTCAGTACTTGGATGGGTGACCGCCTAGGAATACCAAGTGTTGTAGTCGCATTTTTGTTTTGTTTTTAGTGCTCCACAATCCCAGGTCGTATCGCTCAAAGTTTGAATTTGCATTGAAGTTGTGGACTACGACCACACCAGGTTGAAAGCGCCCGATCTCGTTCGATCTCGGAAGTTAAGCAACCTCGGGCTTGGTCAGTACTCGGATGGGTGACCGCCTAGGAATACCAAGTGTTGTAGTCTCGTTTTTTTAGTGCATGAGAAACCGAGGTCGTATCGCTCAAAGTTTGAATTTGCAAGGAGGTTGTGGACTACGACCACACCAGGTTGAAAGCACCCGATCTCGTTCGATCTCGGAAGTTAAGCAACCTCGGGCTTGGTCAGTACTTGGATGGGTGACCGCCTAGGAATACCAAGTGTTGTAGTCACTTTTTTGTTTTTTTAGCGCTCCACAATCCGAGGTCGTATCGCCCAAAGTTTGAATTTGCATTGACGTTGTGGACTACGACCACAGCAGGTTGAAAGCACCCGATCTCGTTCGATCTCGGAAGTTAAGCAACCTCGGGCTTGGTCAGTACTTGGATGGGTGACCGCCTAGGAATACCAAGTGTTGTAGTCCCTTTTTTGTTTTTTCACTGCTCCAGAATCCGAGGTCGTATCGCTCAAAGTTTGAATTTGCATTGACGTTGTGGACTACGACCACACCAGGTTGAAAGCACCCGATCTCGTTCGATCTCGGAAGTTAAGCAACCTCGGGCTTGGTCAGTACTTGGATGGGTGACCGCCTAGGAATACCAAGTGTTGTAGTCACTTTTTTGTTTTTTCAGTGCTCCAGAATCCGAGGTCGTATCGATCAACTTTGAATTTGCATTGACGTTGTGGACTACGACCACAGCAGGTTGAAAGCACCCGATCTCGTTCGATCTCGGAAGTTAAGCAACCTCGGGCTTGGTCAGTACTTGGATGGGTGACCGCCTAGGAATACCAAGTGTTGTAGTCCCTTTTTTGTTTTTTTAGTGCTCCACAATCCGAGGTCGTATCGCTCAAAGTTTGAATTTGCATTGACGTTGTGGACTACGACCACACCAGGTTGAAAGCACCCGATCTCGTTCGATCTCGGAAGTTAAGCAACCTCGGGCTTGGTCAGTACTTGGATGGGTGACCGCCTAGGAATACCAAGTGTTGTAGTCACTTTTTTGTTTTGTTTTTAGTGCTCCACAATCCGAGGTCGTATCGCCCAAGGTTTGAATTTGCAGAGACATTGTGGACTACGACCACACCAGGTTGAAAGCACCCGATCTCGTTCGATCTCGGAAGTTAAGCAACCTCGGGCTTGGTCAGTACTTGGATGGGTGACCGCCTAGGAATACCAAGTCTTGTAGTCACTTTTTTATTTTGTTTTTAGTGCTTCACAATCCGAGGGCGTATCGCTCAAAGTTTGAATTTGGAGGGACGTTCTGGACTACGACCACACCAGGTTGAAAGCACCCGATCTCGTTCGATCTCGGAAGTTAAGCAACCTCGGGCTTGGTCAGTACTTGGATGGGTGACCGCCTAGGAATACCAAGTGTTGTAGTCACTTTTTTGTTTTGTTTTTAGTGCTCCACAATCCGAGGTCGTATCGCCCAAAGTTTGAATTTGCAGAGACATTGTGGACTACGACCACACCAGGTTGAAAGCACCCGATCTCGTTCGATCTCGGAAGTTAAGCAACCTCGGGCTTGGTCAGTACTTGGATGGGTGACCGCCTAGGAATACCAAGTGTTGTAGTCACTTTTTTGTTTTGTTTTTAGTGCTCCACAATCCGAGGTCGTATCGCTCAAAGTTTGAATTTGCATTGACGTTGTGGACTACGACCACACCAGGTTGAAAGCACCCGATCTCGTTCGATCTCGGAAGTTAAGCAACCTCGGGCTTGGTCAGTACTTGGATGGGTGACCGCCTAGGAATACCAAGTGTTGTAGTCTCGTTTTTTTAGTGCATGAGAAACCGAGGTCGCTTCGATCAAAGTTTGAATTTGCAAGGAGGTTGTGGACTACGACCACACCAGGTTGAAAGCACCCGATCTCGTTCGATCTCGGAAGTTATGCAACCTCGGGCTTGGTCAGTACTTGGATGGGTGACCGACTAGGAATAACAAGTGTTGTAGTCACTTTTTTGTTTTTTTAGTGCTCCACAATCCGAGGTCGTATCGCTCAAAGTTTGAATTTGCATTGACGTTGTGGACTACGACCACACCAGGTTGAAAGCACCCGATCTCGTTCGATCTCGGAAGTTAAGCAACCTCGGGCTTGGTCAGTACTTGGATGGGTGACCGCCTAGGAATACCAAGTGTTGTAGTCTCGTTTTTTCAGTGCATGAGAAACCGAGGTCGCTTCGATCAAAGTTTGAATTTGCAGAGAAGTTGTGGACTACGACCACACCAGGTTGAAACCACCCGATCTCGTTCGATCTCGGAAGTTAAGCAACCTCGGGCTTGGTCAGTACTTGGATGGGTGACCGCCTGGGAATACCAAGTGTTGTAGCCACTTTTTTGTTTTGTTTTTAGTGCTCCACAATCCGAGGTCGTATCGCTCAAAGTTTGAATTTGCAGAGACGTTGTGGACTACGACCACACCAGGTTGAAAGCACCCGATCTCGTTCGATCTCGGAAGTTAAGCAACCTCGGGCTTGGTCAGTACTTGGATGGGTGACCGCCTAGGAATACCAAGTGTTGTAGTCACTTTTTTGTTATGTTTTTAGTGCTCCACAATCCGAGGTCGTATCGCCCAAGGTTTGAATTTGCAGAGACATTGTGGACTACGACCACACCAGGTTGAAAGCACCCGATCTCGTTCGATCTCGGAAGTTAAGCAACCTCGGGCTTGGTCAGTACTTGGATGGGTGACCGCCTAGGAATACCAAGTGTTGTAGTCACTTTTTTGTTTTGTTTTTAGTGCTTCACAATCCGAGGGCGTATCGCTCAAAGTTTGAATTTGGAGGGACGTTCTGGACTACGACCACACCAGGTTGAAAGCACCCGATCTCGTTCGATCTCGGAAGTTAAGCAACCTCGGGCTTGGTCAGTACTTGGATGGGTGACCGCCTAGGAATACCAAGTGTTGTAGTCACTTTTTTGTTTTGTTTTTAGTGATCCACAATCCGAGGTCGTATCGCCCAAGGTTTGAATTTGCAGAGACATTGTGGACTACGACCACACCAGGTTGAAAGCACCCGATCTCGTTCGATCTCGGAAGTTAAGCAACCTCGGGCTTGGTCAGTACTTGGATGGGTGACCGCCTAGGAATACCAAGTCTTGTAGTCACTTTTTTATTTTGTTTTTAGTGCTTCACAATCCGAGGGCGTATCGCTCAAAGTTTGAATTTGGAGGGACGTTCTGGACTACGACCACACCAGGTTGAAAGCACCCGATCTCGTTCGATCTCGGAAGTTAAGCAACCTCGGGCTTGGTCAGTACTTGGATGGGTGACCGCCTAGGAATACCAAGTGTTGTAGTCACTTTTTTGTTTTGTTTTTAGTGCTCCACAATCCGAGGTCGTATCGCCCAAAGTTTGAATTTGCAGAGACATTGTGGACTACGACCACACCAGGTTGAAAGCACCCGATCTCGTTCGATCTCGGAAGTTAAGCAACCTCGGGCTTGGTCAGTACTTGGATGGGTGACCGCCTAGGAATACCAAGTGTTGTAGTCACTTTTTTGTTTTGTTTTTAGTGCTCCACAATCCGAGGTCGTATCGCTCAAAGTTTGAATTTGCATTGACGTTGTGGACTACGACCACACCAGGTTGAAAGCACCCGATCTCGTTCGATCTCGGAAGTTAAGCAACCTCGGGCTTGGTCAGTACTTGGATGGGTGACCGCCTAGGAATACCAAGTGTTGTAGTCTCGTTTTTTTAGTGCATGAGAAACCGAGGTCGCTTCGATCAAAGTTTGAATTTGCAAGGAGGTTGTGGACTACGACCACACCAGGTTGAAAGCACCCGATCTCGTTCGATCTCGGAAGTTATGCAACCTCGGGCTTGGTCAGTACTTGGATGGGTGACCGCCTAGGAATACCAAGTGTTGTAGTCACTTTTTTGTTTTTTTAGTGCTCCACAATCCGAGGTCGTATCGCTCAAAGTTTGAATTTGCATTGACGTTGTGGACTACGACCACACCAGGTTGAAAGCACCCGATCTCGTTCGATCTCGGAAGTTAAGCAACCTCGGGCTTGGTCAGTACTTGGATGGGTGACCGCCTAGGAATACCAAGTGTTGTAGTCTCGTTTTTTCAGTGCATGAGAAACCGAGGTCGCTTCGATCAAAGTTTGAATTTGCAGAGAAGTTGTGGACTACGACCACACCAGGTTGAAACCACCCGATCTCGTTCGATCTCGGAAGTTAAGCAACCTCGGGCTTGGTCAGTACTTGGATGGGTGACCGCCTGGGAATACCAAGTGTTGTAGCCACTTTTTTGTTTTGTTTTTAGTGCTCCACAATCCGAGGTCGTATCGCTCAAAGTTTGAATTTGCAGAGACGTTGTGGACTACGACCACACCAGGTTGAAAGCACCCGATCTCGTTCGATCTCGGAAGTTAAGCAACCTCGGGCTTGGTCAGTACTTGGATGGGTGACCGCCTAGGAATACCAAGTGTTGTAGTCACTTTTTTGTTATGTTTTTAGTGCTCCACAATCCGAGGTCGTATCGCCCAAGGTTTGAATTTGCAGAGACATTGTGGACTACGACCACACCAGGTTGAAAGCACCCGATCTCGTTCGATCTCGGAAGTTAAGCAACCTCGGGCTTGGTCAGTACTTGGATGGGTGACCGCCTAGGAATACCAAGTGTTGTAGTCACTTTTTTGTTTTGTTTTTAGTGCTTCACAATCCGAGGGCGTATCGCTCAAAGTTTGAATTTGGAGGGACGTTCTGGACTACGACCACACCAGGTTGAAAGCACCCGATCTCGTTCGATCTCGGAAGTTAAGCAACCTCGGGCTTGGTCAGTACTTGGATGGGTGACCGCCTAGGAATACCAAGTGTTGTAGTCACTTTTTTGTTTTGTTTTTAGTGATCCACAATCCGAGGTCGTATCGCCCAAAGTTTGAATTTGCAGAGACATTGTGGACTACGACCACACCAGGTTGAAAGCACCCGATCTCGTTCGATCTCGGAAGTTAAGCAACCTCGGGCTTGGTCAGTACTTGGATGGGTGACCGCCTAGGAATACCAAGTGTTGTAGTCACTTTTTTGTTTTGTTTTTAGTGCTCCACAATCCGAGGTCGTATCGCTCAAACTTTGAATTTGCATTGACGTTGTGGACTACGACCACACCAGGTTGAAAGCACCCGATCTCGTTCGATCTCGGAAGTTAAGCAACCTCGGGCTTGGTCAGTACTTGGATGGGTGACCGCCTAGGAATACCAAGTGTTGTAGTCTCGTTTTTTTAGTGCATGAGAAACCGAGGTCGCTTCGATCAAAGTTTGAATTTGCAAGGAGGTTGTGGACTACGACCACACCAGGTTGAAAGCACCCGATCTCGTTCGATCTCGGAAGTTAAGCAACCTCGGGCTTGGTCAGTACTTGGATGGGTGACCGCCTAGGAATACCAAGTGTTGTAGTCACTTTTTTGTTTTGTTTTTAGTGCTTCACAATCCGAGGGCGTATCGCTCAAAGTTTGAATTTGCAGAGACGTTGTGGACTACGACCACAGCAGGTTGAAAGCACCCGATCTCGTTCGATCTCGGAAGTTAAGCAGCCTCGGGCTTGGTCAGTACTTGGATGGGTGACCGCCTAGGAATACCAAGTGTTGTAGTCGCTTTTTTGTTTTGTTTTTAGTGCTCCACAATCCGAGGTCGTATCGCTCAAAGTTTGAATTTGCATTGACGTTGTGGACTACGACCACACCAGGTTGAAAGCACCCGATCTCGTTCGATCTCGGAAGTTAAGCAACCTCGGGCTTGGTCAGTACTCGGATGGGTGACCGACTAGGAATAACAAGTGTTGTAGTCTCGTTTTTTTAGTGCATAAGAAACCGAGGTCGTATCGCTCAAAGTTTGAATTTGCAAGGAGGTTGTGGACTACGACCACACCAGGTTGAAAGCACCCGATCTCGTTCGATCTCGGAAGTTAAGCAACCTCGGGCTTGGTCAGTACTTGGATGGGTGACCGCCTAGGAATACCAAGTGTTGTAGTCACTTTTTTGTTTTTTTAGTGCTCCACAATCCGAGGTCGTATCGCTCAAAGTTTGAATTTGCATTGACGTTGTGGACTACGACCACACCAGGTTGAAAGCACCCGATCTCGTTCGATCTCGGAAGTTAAGCAACCTCGGGCTTGGTCAGTACTTGGATGGGTGACCGCCTAGGAATACCAAGTGTTGTAGTCACTTTTTTGTTTTTTCAGTGCTCCACAATCCGAGGTCGTATCGCTCAAAGTTTGAATTTGCATTGACGTTGTGGACTACGACCACACCAGGTTGAAAGCACCCGATCTCGTTCGATCTCGGAAGTTAAGCAACCTCGGGCTTGGTCAGTACTTGGATGGGTGACCGCCTAGGAATACCAAGTGTTGTAGTCACTTTTTTGTTTTGTTTTTAGTGCTCCACAATCCGAGGTCGTATCGCCCAAGGTTTGAATTTGCAGAGACATTTTGGACTACGACCACACCAGGTTGAAAGCACCCGATCTCGTTCGATCTCGGAAGTTAAGCAACCTCGGGCTTGGTCAGTACTTGGATGGGTGACCGCCTAGGAATACCAAGTGTTGTAGTCACTTTTTTGTTTTGTTTTTAGTGCTTCACAATCCGAGGGCGTATCGCTCAAAGTTTGAATTTGGAGGGACGTTCTGGACTACGACCACACCAGGTTGAAAGCACCCGATCTCGTTCGATCTCGGAAGTTAAGCAACCTCGGGCTTGGTCAGTACTTGGATGGGTGACCGCCTAGGAATACCAAGTGCTGTAGTCACTTTTTTGTTTTGTTTTTAGTGCTTCACAATCCGAGGGCGAATCGATCAAACTTTGAATTTGCATTGACGTTGTGGACTACGACCACAGCAGGTTGAAAGCACCCGATCTCGTTCGATCTCGGAAGTTAAGCAGCCTCGGGCTTGGTCAGTACTTGGATGGGTGACCGCCTAGGAATACCAAGTGTTGTAGTCGCTTTTTTGTTTTGTTTTTAGTGCTCCACAATCCGAGGTCGTATCGCTCAAAGTTTGAATTTGCATTGACGTTGTGGACTACGACCACACCAGGTTGAAAGCACCCGATCTCGTTCGATCTCGGAAGTTAAGCAACCTCGGGCTTGGTCAGTACTTGGATGGGTGACCGCCTAGGAATACCAAGTGTTGTAGTCACTTTTTTGTTTTTTCAGTGCTCCACAATCCGAGGTCGTATCGCTCAAAGTTTGAATTTGCATTGACGTTGTGGACTACGACCACACCAGGTTGAAAGCACCCGATCTCGTTCGATCTCGGAAGTTAAGCAACCTCGGGCTTGGTCAGTACTTGGATGGGTGACCGCCTAGGAATACCAAGTGTTGTAGTCACTTTTTTGTTTTGTTTTTAGTGCTCCACAATCCGAGGTCGTATCGCCCAAGGTTTGAATTTGCAGAGACATTTTGGACTACGACCACACCAGGTTGAAAGCACCCGATCTCGTTCGATCTCGGAAGTTAAGCAACCTCGGGCTTGGTCAGTACTTGGATGGGTGACCGCCTAGGAATACCAAGTGTTGTAGTCACTTTTTTGTTTTGTTTTAAGTGCTTCACAATCCGAGGTCGTATCGCTCAAAGTTTGAATTTGGAGGGACGTTGTGGACTACGACCACACCAGGTTGAAAGCACCCGATCTCGTTCGATCTCGGAAGTTAAGCAACCTCGGGCTTGGTCAGTACTTGGATGGGTGACCGCCTAGGAATACCAAGTGTTGTAGTCACTTTTTTGTTTTGTTTTTAGTGCTCCACAATCCGAGGTCGTATCGCCCAAAGTTTGAATTTGCAGAGACATTGTGGACTACGACCACACCAGGTTGAAAGCACCCGATCTCGTTCGATCTCGGAAATTAAGCAACCTCGGGCTTGGTCAGTACTTGGATGGGTGACCGCCTAGGAATACCAAGTGTTGTAGTTGCTTTTTTGTTTTGTTTTTAGTGCTCCACAATCCGAGGTCGTATCGCTCAAAGTTTGAATTTGCATTGACGTTGTGAACTACGACCACACCAGGTTGAAAGCACCCGATCTCGTTCGATCTCGGAAGTTAAGCAGCCTCGGGCTTGGTCAGTACTTGGATGGGTGACCGCCTAGGAATACCAAGTGTTGTAGTCACTTTTTTGTTTTGTTTTTAGTGCTTCACAATCCGAGGGCGTATCGCTCAAAGTTTGAATTTGGAGGGACGTTCTGGACTACGACCACACCAGGTTGAAAGCACCCGATCTCGTTCGATCTCGGAAGTTAAGCAACCTCGGGCTTGGTCAGTACTTGGATGGGTGACCGCCTAGGAATACCAAGTGTTGTAGTCACTTTTTTGTTTTTTTAGTGCTCCACAATCCGAGGTCGTATCGCTCAAAGTTTGAATTTGCATTGACGTTGTGGACTACGACCACACCAGGTTGAAAGCACCCGATCTCGTTCGATCTCGGAAGTTAAGCAACCTCGGGCTTGGTCAGTACTTGGATGGGTGACCGCCTAGGAATACCAAGTGTTGTAGTCTCTGTTTTGTTTTGTTTTTAGTGCTCCACAATCCGAGGTCGTATCGCTCAAAGTTTGAATTTGCATTGACGTTGTGGACTACGACCACACCAGGTTGAAAGCACCCGATCTCGTTCGATCTCGGAAGTTAAGCAACCTCGGGCTTGGTCAGTACTTGGATGGGTGACCGCCTAGGAATACCAAGTGTTGTAGTCAGTTTTTTGTTTTGTTTTTAGTGCTCCACAATCCGAGGTCGTATCGCCCAAGGTTTGAATTTGCAGAGACATTTTGGACTACGACCACACCAGGTTGAAAGCACCCGATCTCGTTCGATCTCGGAAGTTAAGCAACCTCGGGCTTGGTCAGTACTTGGATGGGTGACCGCCTAGGAATACCAAGTGTTGTAGTCACTTTTTTGTTTTGTTTTTAGTGCTTCACAATCCGAGGGCGTATCGCTCAAAGTTTGAATTTGGAGGGACGTTCTGGACTACGACCACACCAGGTTGAAAGCACCCGATCTCGTTCGATCTCGGAAGTTAAGCAACCTCGGGCTTGGTCAGTACTTGGATGGGTGACCGCCTAGGAATACCAAGTGTTGTAGTCACTTTTTTGTTTTGTTTTTAGTGCTCCACAATCCGAGGTCGTATCGCCCAAAGTTTGAATTTGCAGAGACATTGTGGACTACGACCACACCAGGTTGAAAGCACCCGATCTCGTTCGATCTCGGAAGTTAAGCAACCTCGGGCTTGGTCAGTACTTGGATGGGTGACCGCCTAGGAATACCAAGTATTGTAGTCACTTTTTTGTTTTGTTTTTAGTGCTCCACAATCCGAGGTCGTATCGCTCAAGGTTTGAATTTGCAGAAACATTGTGGACTACGACCACACCAGGTTGAAAGCACCCGATCTCGTTCGATCTCGGAAGTTAAGCAGCCTCGGGCTTGGTCAGTACTTGGATGGGTGACCGCCTAGGAATACCAAGTGTTGTAGTCGCATTTTTGTTTTGTTTTTAGTGCTCCACAATCCGAGGTCGTATCGCTCAAAGTTTGAATTTGCATTGAAGTTGTGGACTACGACCACACCAGGTTGAAAGCACCCGATCTCGTTCGATCTCGGAAGTTAAGCAACCTCGGGCTTGGTCAGTACTCGGATGGGTGACCGCCTAGGAATACCAAGTGTTGTAGTCTCGTTTTTTTAGTGCATGAGAAACCGAGGTCGTATCGCTCAAAGTTTGAATTTGCAAGGAGGTTGTGGACTACGACCACACCAGGTTGAAAGCACCCGATCTCGTTCGATCTCGGAAGTTAAGCAACCTCGGGCTTGGTCAGTACTTGGATGGGTGACCGCCTAGGAATACCAAGTGTTGTAGTCACTTTTTTGTTTTTTTAGTGCTCCACAATCCGAGGTCGTATCGCTCAAAGTTTGAATTTGCATTGACGTTGTGGACTACGACCACACCAGGTTGAAAGCACCCGATCTCGTTCGATCTCGGAAGTTAAGCAACCTCGGGCTTGGTCAGTACTTGGATGGGTGACCGCCTAGGAATACCAAGTGTTGTAGTCACTTTTTTGTTTTTTCAGTGCTCCACAATCCGAGGTCGTATCGCTCAAAGTTTGAATTTGCATTGACGTTGTGGACTACGACCACACCAGGTTGAAAGCACCCGATCTCGTTCGATCTCGGAAGTTAAGCAACCTCGGGCTTGGTCAGTACTTGGATGGGTGACCGCCTAGGAATACCAAGTGTTGTAGTCACTTTTTTGTTTTGTTTTTAGTGCTCCACAATCCGAGGTCGTATCGCCCAAGGTTTGAATTTGCAGAGACATTTTGGACTACGACCACACCAGGTTGAAAGCACCCGATCTCGTTCGATCTCGGAAGTTAAGCAACCTCGGGCTTGGTCAGTACTTGGATGGGTGACCGCCTAGGAATACCAAGTGTTGTAGTCACTTTTTTGTTTTGTTTTTAGTGCTCCACAATCCGAGGGCGTATCGCTCAAAGTTTGAATTTGGAGGGACGTTCTGGACTACGACCACACCAGGTTGAAAGCACCCGATCTCGTTCGATCTCGGAAGTTAAGCAACCTCGGGCTTGGTCAGTACTTGGATGGGTGACCGCCTAGGAATACCAAGTGTTGTAGTCACTTTTTTGTTTTGTTTTTAGTGCTCCACAATCCGAGGTCGTATAGCCCAAAGTTTGAATTTGCAGAGACATTGTGGACTACGACCACACCAGGTTGAAAGCACCCGATCTCGTTCGATCTCGCAAGTTAAGCAACCTCGGGCTTGGTCAGTACTTGGATGGGTGACCGCCTAGGAATACCAAGTGTTGTAGTCACTTTTTTGTTTTGTTTTTAGTGCTTCACAATCCGAGGGCGTATCGCTCAAAGTTTGAATTTGCATTGACGTTGTGGACTACGACCACAGCAGGTTGAAAGCACCCGATCTCGTTCGATCTCGGAAGTTAAGCAGCCTCGGGCTTGGTCAGTACTTGGATGGGTGACCGCCTAGGAATACCAAGTGTTGTAGTCGCTTTTTTGTTTTGTTTTTAGTGCTCCACAATCCGAGGTCGTATCGCTCAAAGTTTGAATTTGCATTGACGTTGTGGACTACGACCACACCAGGTTGAAAGCACCCGATCTCGTTCGATCTCGGAAGTTAAGCAACCTCGGGCTTGGTCAGTACTTGGATGGGTGACCGCCTAGGAATACCAAGTGTTGTAGTCACTTTTTTGTTTTTTCAGTGCTCCACAATCCGAGGTCGTATCGCTCAAAGTTTGAATTTGCATTGACGTTGTGGACTACGACCACACCAGGTTGAAAGCACCCGATCTCGTTCGATCTCGGAAGTTAAGCAACCTCGGGCTTGGTCAGTACTTGGATGGGTGACCGCCTAGGAATACCAAGTGTTGTAGTCACTTTTTTGTTTTGTTTTTAGTGCTCCACAATCCGAGGTCGTATCGCCCAAGGTTTGAATTTGCAGAGACATTTTGGACTACGACCACACCAGGTTGAAAGCACCCGATCTCGTTCGATCTCGGAAGTTAAGCAACCTCGGGCTTGGTCAGTACTTGGATGGGTGACCGCCTAGGAATACCAAGTGTTGTAGTCACTTTTTTGTTTTGTTTTAAGTGCTTCACAATCCGAGGGCGTATCGCTCAAAGTTTGAATTTGGAGGGACGTTGTGGACTACGACCACACCAGGTTGAAAGCACCCGATCTCGTTCGATCTCGGAAGTTAAGCAACCTCGGGCTTGGTCAGTACTTGGATGGGTGACCGCCTAGGAATACCAAGTGTTGTAGTCACTTTTTTGTTTTGTTTTTAGTGCTCCACAATCCGAGGTCGTATCGCCCAAAGTTTGAATTTGCAGAGACATTGTGGACTACGACCACACCAGGTTGAAAGCACCCGATCTCGTTCGATCTCGGAAATTAAGCAACCTCGGGCTTGGTCAGTACTTGGATGGGTGACCGCCTAGGAATACCAAGTGTTGTAGTTGCTCTTTTGTTTTGTTTTTAGTGCTCCACAATCCCAGGTCGTATCGCTCAAAGTTTGAATTTGCATTGACGTTGTGAACTACGACCACACCAGGTTGAAAGCACCCGATCTCGTTCGATCTCGGAAGTTAAGCAGCCTCGGGCTTGGTCAGTACTTGGATGGGTGACCGCCTAGGAATACCAAGTGTTGTAGTCGCTTTTTTGTTTTGTTTTTAGTGCTCCACAATCCGAGGTCGTATCGCTCAAAGTTTGAATTTGCATTGACGTTGTGGACTACGACCACACCAGGTTGAAAGCACCCGATCTCGTTCGATCTCGGAAGTTAAGCAACCTCGGGCTTGGTCAGTACTCGGATGGGTGACCGACTAGGAATAACAAGTGTTGTAGTCTCGTTTTTTTAGTGCATGAGAAACCGAGGTCGTATCGCTCAAAGTTTGAATTTGCAAGGAGGTTGTGGACTACGACCACACCAGGTTGAAAGCACCCGATCTCGTTCGATCTCGGAAGTTAAGCAACCTCGGGCTTGGTCAGTACTTGGATGGGTGACCGCCTAGGAATACCAAGTGTTGTAGTCACTTTTTTGTTTTTTTAGTGCTCCACAATCCGAGGTCGTATCGCTCAAAGTTTGAATTTGCATTGACGTTGTGGACTACGACCACACCAGGTTGAAAGCACCCGATCTCGTTCGATCTCGGAAGTTAAGCAACCTCGGGCTTGGTCAGTACTTGGATGGGTGACCGCTTAGGAATACCAAGTGTTGTAGTCACTTTTTTGTTTTTTCAGTGCTCCACAATCCGAGGTCGTATCGCTCAAAGTTTGAATTTGCATTGACGTTGTGGACTACGACCACACCAGGTTGAAAGCACCCGATCTCGTTCGATCTCGGAAGTTAAGCAACCTCGGGCTTGGTCAGTACTTGGATGGGTGACCGCCTAGGAATACCAAGTGTTGTAGTCACTTTTTTGTTTTGTTTTTAGTGCTCCACAATCCGAGGTCGTATCGCCCAAGGTTTGAATTTGCAGAGACATTTTGGACTACGACCACACCAGGTTGAAAGCACCCGATCTCGTTCGATCTCGGAAGTTAAGCAACCTCGGGCTTGGTCAGTACTTGGATGGGTGACCGCCTAGGAATACCAAGTGTTGTAGTCACTTTTTTGTTTTGTTTTTAGTGCTTCACAATCCGAGGGCGTATCGCTCAAAGTTTGAATTTGGAGGGACGTTCTGGACTACGACCACACCAGGTTGAAAGCACCCGATCTCGTTCGATCTCGGAAGTTAAGCAACCTCGGGCTTGGTCAGTACTTGGATGGGTGACCGCCTAGGAATACCAAGTGTTGTAGTCACTTTTTTGTTTTGTTTTTAGTGCTCCACAATCCGAGGTCGTATCGCCCAAAGTTTGAATTTGCAGAGACATTGTGGACTACGACCACACCAGGTTGAAAGCACCCGATCTCGTTCGATCTCGGAAGTTAAGCAACCTCGGGCTTGGTCAGTACTTGGATGGGTGACCGCCTAGGAATACCAAGTATTGTAGTCACTTTTTTGTTTTGTTTTTAGTGCTCCACAATCCGAGGTCGTATCGCTCAAGGTTTGAATTTGCAGAAACATTGTGGACTACGACCACACCAGGTTGAAAGCACCCGATCTCGTTCGATCTCGGAAGTTAAGCAGCCTCGGGCTTGGTCAGTACTTGGATGGACGACCGCCTAGGAATACCAAGTGTTGTAGTCGCATTTTTGTTTTGTTTTTAGTGCTCCACAATCCGAGGTCGTATCGCTCAAAGTTTGAATTTGCATTGAAGTTGTGGACTACGACCACACCAGGTTGAAAGCACCCGATCTCGTTCGATCTCGGAAGTTAAGCAACCTCGGGCTTGGTCAGTACTCGGATGGGTGACCGCCTAGGAATACCAAGTGTTGTAGTCTCGTTTTTTTAGTGCATGAGAAACCGAGGTCGTATCGCTCAAAGTTTGAATTTGCAAGGAGGTTGTGGACTACGACCACACCAGGTTGAAAGCACCCGATCTCGTTCGATCTCGGAAGTTAAGCAACCTCGGGCTTGGTCAGTACTTGGATGGGTGACCGCCTAGGAATACCAAGTGTTGTAGTCACTTTTTTTTTTTTTAGTGCTCCACAATCCGAGGTCGTATCGCTCAAAGTTTCAATTTGCATTGACGTTGTGGACTACGACCACACCAGGTTGAAAGCACCCGATCTCGTTCGATCTCGGAAGTTAAGCAACCTCGGGCTTGGTCAGTACTTGGATGGGTGACCGCCTAGGAATACCAAGTGTTGTAGTCACTTTTTTGTTTTTTCAGTGCTCCACAATCCGAGGTCGTATCGCTCAAAGTTTGAATTTGCATTGACGTTGTGGACTACGACCACACCAGGTTGAAAGCACCCGATCTCGTTCGATCTCGGAAGTTAAGCAACCTCGGGCTTGGTCAGTACTTGGATGGGTGACCGCCTAGGAATACCAAGTGTTGTAGTCACTTTTTTGTTTTGTTTTTAGTGCTCCACAATCCGAGGTCGTATCGCTCAAAGTTTGAATTTGCATTGACGTTGTGGACTACGACCACACCAGGTTGAAAGCACCCGATCTCGTTCGATCTCGGAAGTTAAGCAGCCTCGGGCTTGGTCAGTACTTGGATGGGTGACCGCCTAGGAATACCAAGTGTTGTGGTCGCTTTTTTGTTTTGTTTTTAGTGCTCCACAATCCGAGGTCGTATCGCTCAAAGTTTGAATTTGCATTGACGTTGTGGACTACGACCACACCAGGTTGAAAGCACCCGATCTCGTTCGATCTCGGAAGTTAAGCAACCTCGGGCTTGGTCAGTACTCGGATGGGTGACCGACTAGGAATAACAAGTGTTGTAGTCTCGTTTTTTTAGTGCATGAGAAACCGAGGTCGTATCGCTCAAAGTTTGAATTTGCAAGGAGGTTGTGGACTACGACCACACCAGGTTGAAAGCACCCGATCTCGTTCGATCTCGGAAGTTAAGCAACCTCGGGCTTGGTCAGTACTTGGATGGGTGACCGCCTAGGAATACCAAGTGTTGTAGTCACTTTTTTGTTTTTTCAGTGCTCCACAATCCGAGGTCGTATCGCTCAAAGTTTGAATTTGCATTGACGTTGTGGACTACGACCACACCAGGTTGAAAGCACCCGATCTCGTTCGATCTCGGAAGTTAAGCAACCTCGGGCTTGGTCAGTACTTGGATGGGTGACCGCCTAGGAATACCAAGTGTTGTAGTCACTTTTTTGTTTTTTCAGTGCTCCACAATCCGAGGTCGTATCGCTCAAAGTTTGAATTTGCATTGACGTTGTGGACTACGACCACACCAGGTTGAAAGCACCCGATCTCGTTCGATCTCGGAAGTTAAGCAACCTCGGGCTTGGTCAGTACTTGGATGGGTGACCGCCTAGGAATACCAAGTGTTGTAGTCAGTTTTTTGTTTTGTTTTTAGTGCTCCACAATCCGAGGTCGTATCGCCCAAGGTTTGAATTTGCAGAGACATTTTGGACTACGACCACACCAGGTTGAAAGCACCCGATCTCGTTCGATCTCGGAAGTTAAGCAACCTCGGGCTTGGTCAGTACTTGGATGGGTGACCGCCTAGGAATACCAAGTGTTGTAGTCACTTTTTTGTTTTGTTTTTAGTGCTTCACAATCCGAGGGCGTATCGCTCAAAGTTTGAATTTGGAGGGACGTTCTGGACTACGACCACACCAGGTTGAAAGCACCCGATCTCGTTCGATCTCGGAAGTTAAGCAACCTCGGGCTTGGTCAGTACTTGGATGGGTGACCGCCTAGGAATACCAAGTGTTGTAGTCACTTTTTTGTTTTGTTTTTAGTGCTCCACAATCCGAGGTCGTATCGCCCAAAGTTTGAATTTGCAGAGACATTGTGGACTACGACCACACCAGGTTGAAAGCACCCGATCTCGTTCGATCTCGGAAGTTAAGCAACCTCGGGCTTGGTCAGTACTTGGATGGGTGACCGCCTAGGAATACCAAGTATTGTAGTCACTTTTTTGTTTTGTTTTTAGTGCTCCACAATCCGAGGTCGTATCGCTCAAGGTTTGAATTTGCAGAAACATTGTGGACTACGACCACACCAGGTTGAAAGCACCCGATCTCGTTCGATCTCGGAAGTTAAGCAGCCTCGGGCTTGGTCAGTACTTGGATGGGTGACCGCCTAGGAATACCAAGTGTTGTAGTCGCATTTTTGTTTTGTTTTTAGTGCTCCACAATCCGAGGTCGTATCGCTCAAAGTTTGAATTTGCATTGAAGTTGTGGACTACGACCACACCAGGTTGAAAGCACCCGATCTCGTTCGATCTCGGAAGTTAAGCAACCTCGGGCTTGGTCAGTACTCGGATGGGTGACCGCCTAGGAATACCAAGTGTTGTAGTCTCGTTTTTTTAGTGCATGAGAAACCGAGGTCGTATCGCTCAAAGTTTGAATTTGCAAGGAGGTTGTGGACTACGACCACACCAGGTTGAAAGCACCCGATCTCGTTCGATCTCGGAAGTTAAGCAACCTCGGGCTTGGTCAGTACTTGGATGGGTGACCGCCTAGGAATACCAAGTGTTGTAGTCACTTTTTTGTTTTTTTAGTGCTCCACAATCCGAGGTCGTATCGCTCAAAGTTTGAATTTGCATTGACGTTGTGGACTACGACCACACCAGGTTGAAAGCACCCGATCTCGTTCGATCTCGGAAGTTAAGCAACCTCGGGCTTGGTCAGTACTTGGATGGGTGACCGCCTAGGAATACCAAGTGTTGTAGTCACTTTTTTGTTTTTTCAGTGCTCCACAATCCGAGGTCGTATCGCTCAAAGTTTGAATTTGCATTGACGTTGTGGACTACGACCACACCAGGTTGAAAGCACCCGATCTCGTTCGATCTCGGAAGTTAAGCAACCTCGGGCTTGGTCAGTACTTGGATGGGTGACCGCCTAGGAATACCAAGTGTTGTAGTCACTTTTTTGTTTTGTTTTTAGTGCTCCACAATCCGAGGTCGTATCGCCCAAGGTTTGAATTTGCAGAGACATTTTGGACTACGACCACACCAGGTTGAAAGCACCCGATCTCGTTCGATCTCGGAAGTTAAGCAACCTCGGGCTTGGTCAGTACTTGGATGGGTGACCGCCTAGGAATACCAAGTGTTGTAGTCACTTTTTTGTTTTGTTTTTAGTGCTCCACAATCCGAGGGCGTATCGCTCAAAGTTTGAATTTGGAGGGACGTTCTGGACTACGACCACACCAGGTTGAAAGCACCCGATCTCGTTCGATCTCGGAAGTTAAGCAACCTCGGGCTTGGTCAGTACTTGGGTGGGTGACCGCCTAGGAATACCAAGTGTTGTAGTCACTTTTTTGTTTTGTTTTTAGTGCTCCACAATCCGAGGTCGTATCGCCCAAAGTTTGAATTTGCAGAGACATTGTGGACTACGACCACACCAGGTTGAAAGCACCCGATCTCGTTCGATCTCGGAAGTTAAGCAACCTCGGGCTTGGTCAGTACTTGGATGGGTGACCGCCTAGGAATACCAAGTGTTGTAGTCACTTTTTTGTTTTGTTTTTAGTGCTTCACAATCCGAGGGCGTATCGCTCAAAGTTTGAATTTGGAGGGACGTTCTGGACTACGACCACACCAGGTTGAAAGCACCCGATCTCGTTCGATCTCGGAAGTTAAGCAACCTCGGGCTTGGTCAGTACTTGGATGGGTGACCGCCTAGGAATACCAAGTGCTGTAGTCACTTTTTTGTTTTGTTTTTAGTGCTTCACAATCCGAGGGCGAATCGATCAAACTTTGAATTTGCATTGACGTTGTGGACTACGACCACAGCAGGTTGAAAGCACCCGATCTCGTTCGATCTCGGAAGTTAAGCAGCCTCGGGCTTGGTCAGTACTTGGATGGGTGACCGCCTAGGAATACCAAGTGTTGTAGTCGCTTTTTTGTTTTGTTTTTAGTGCTCCACAATCCGAGGTCGTATCGCTCAAAGTTTGAATTTGCATTGACGTTGTGGACTACGACCACACCAGGTTGAAAGCACCCGATCTCGTTCGATCTCGGAAGTTAAGCAACCTCGGGCTTGGTCAGTACTTGGATGGGTGACCGCCTAGGAATACCAAGTGTTGTAGTCACTTTTTTGTTTTTTCAGTGCTCCACAATCCGAGGTCGTATCGCTCAAAGTTTGAATTTGCATTGACGTTGTGGACTACGACCACACCAGGTTGAAAGCACCCGATCTCGTTCGATCTCGGAAGTTAAGCAACCTCGGGCTTGGTCAGTACTTGGATGGGTGACCGCCTAGGAATACCAAGTGTTGTAGTCACTTTTTTGTTTTGTTTTTAGTGCTCCACAATCCGAGGTCGTATCGCCCAAGGTTTGAATTTGCAGAGACATTTTGGACTACGACCACACCAGGTTGAAAGCACCCGATCTCGTTCGATCTCGGAAGTTAAGCAACCTCGGGCTTGGTCAGTACTTGGATGGGTGACCGCCTAGGAATACCAAGTGTTGTAGTCACTTTTTTGTTTTGTTTTAAGTGCTTCACAATCCGAGGTCGTATCGCTCAAAGTTTGAATTTGGAGGGACGTTGTGGACTACGACCACACCAGGTTGAAAGCACCCGATCTCGTTCGATCTCGGAAGTTAAGCAACCTCGGGCTTGGTCAGTACTTGGATGGGTGACCGCCTAGGAATACCAAGTGTTGTAGTCACTTTTTTGTTTTGTTTTTAGTGCTCCACAATCCGAGGTCGTATCGCCCAAAGTTTGAATTTGCAGAGACATTGTGGACTACGACCACACCAGGTTGAAAGCACCCGATCTCGTTCGATCTCGGAAATTAAGCAACCTCGGGCTTGGTCAGTACTTGGATGGGTGACCGCCTAGGAATACCAAGTGTTGTAGTTGCTTTTTTGTTTTGTTTTTAGTGCTCCACAATCCGAGGTCGTATCGCTCAAAGTTTGAATTTGCATTGACGTTGTGAACTACGACCACACCAGGTTGAAAGCACCCGATCTCGTTCGATCTCGGAAGTTAAGCAGCCTCGGGCTTGGTCAGTACTTGGATGGGTGACCGCCTAGGAATACCAAGTGTTGTAGTCACTTTTTTGTTTTGTTTTTAGTGCTCCACAATCCGAGGTCGTATCGCTCAAAGTTTGAATTTGCATTGACGTTGTAGACTACGACCACACCAGGTTGAAAGCACCCGATCTCGTTCGATCTCGGAAGTTAAGCAACCTCGGGCTTGGTCAGTACTTGGATGGGTGACCGCCTAGGAATACCAAGTGTTGTAGTCTCGTTTTTTTAGTGCATGAGAAACCGAGGTCGCTTCGATCAAAGTTTGAATTTGGAGGGAGGTTGTGGACTACGACCACACCAGGTTGAAAGCACCCGATCTCGTTCGATCTCGGAAGTTAAGCAACCTCGGGCTTGGTCAGTACTTGGATGGGTGACCGCCTAGGAATACCAAGTGTTGTAGTCACTTTTTTGTTTTTTTAGTGCTCCACAATCCGAGGTCGTATCGCTCAAAGTTTGAATTTGCATTGACGTTGTGGACTACGACCACACCAGGTTGAAAGCACCCGATCTCGTTCGATCTCGGAAGTTAAGCAACCTCGGGCTTGGTCAGTACTTGGATGGGTGACCGCCTAGGAATACCAAGTGTTGTAGTCACTTTTTTGTTTTTTCAGTGCTCCAGAATCCGAGGTCGTATCGATCAAACTTTGATTTGCATTGACGTTGTGGACTACGACCACACCAGGTTGAAAGCACCCGATCTCGTTCGATCTCGGAAGTTAAGCAACCTCGGGCTTGGTCAGTACTTGGATGGGTGACCGCCTAGGAATACCAAGTGTTGTAGTCCCTTTTTTGTTTTTTTAGTGCTCCACAATCCGAGGTCGTATCGCTCAAAGTTTGAATTTGCATTGACGTTGTGGACTACGACCACACCAGGTTGAAAGCACCCGATCTCGTTCGATCTCGGAAGTTAAGCAACCTCGGGCTTGGTCAGTACTTGGATGGGTGACCGCCTAGGAATACCAAGTGTTGTAGTCTCGTTTTTTTAGTGCATGAGAAACCGAGGTCGCTTCGATCAAAGTTTGAATTTGCATTGACGTTGTGGACTACGACCACACCAGGTTGAAAGCACCCGATCTCGTTCGATCTCGGAAGTTAAGCAACCTCGGGCTTGGTCAGTACTTGGATGGGTGACCGCCTAGGAATACCAAGTGTTGTAGTCACTTTTTTGTTTTGTTTTTAGTGCTCCACAATCCGAGGTCGTATCGCCCAAGGTTTGAATTTGCAGAGACATTGTGGACTACGACCACACCAGGTTGAAAGCACCCGATCTCGTTCGATCTCGGAAGTTAAGCAACCTCGGGCTTGGTCAGTACTTGGATGGGTGACCGCCTAGGAATACCAAGTGTTGTAGTCACTTTTTTGTTTTGTTTTTAGTGCTTCACAATCCGAGGGCGTATCGCTCAAAGTTTGAATTTGGAGGGACGTTGTGGACTACGACCACACCAGGTTGAAAGCACCCGATCTCGTTCGATCTCGGAAGTTAAGCAACCTCGGGCTTGGTCAGTACTTGGATGGGTGACCGCCTAGGAATACCAAGTGTTGTAGTCACTTTTTTGTTTTGTTTTTAGTGCTTCACAATCCGAGGGCGTATCGCTCAAAGTTTCAATTTGCATTGACGTTGTGGACTACGACCACACCAGGTTGAAAGCACCCGATCTCGTTCGATCTCGGAAGTTAAGCAACCTCGGGCTTGGTCAGTACTTGGATGGGTGACCGCCTAGGAATACCAAGTGTTGTAGTCTCGTTTTTTTAGTGCATGAGAAACCGAGGACGCTTCGATCAAAGTTTGAATTTGCAAGGAGGTTGTGGACTACGACCACACCAGGTTGAAAGCACCCGATCTCGTTCGATCTCGGAAGTTAAGCAACCTCGGGCTTGGTCAGTACTTGGATGGGTGACCGCCTAGGAATACCAAGTGTTGTAGTCACTTTTTTGTTTTTTTAGTGCTCCACAATCCGAGGTCGTATCGCTCAAAGTTTGAATTTGCATTGACGTTGTGGACTACGACCACACCAGGTTGAAAGCACCCGATCTCGTTCGATCTCGGAAGTTAAGCAACCTCGGGCTTGGTCAGTACTTGGATGGGTGACCGCCTAGGAATACCAAGTGTTGTAGTCTCGTTTTTTCAGTGCATGAGAAACCGAGGTCGCATCGATCAAAGTTTGAATTTGCAGAGAAGTTGTGGACTACGACCACACCAGGTTGAAAGCACCCGATCTCGTTCGATCTCGGAAGTTAAGCAACCTCGGGCTTGGTCAGTACTTGGATGGGTGACCGCCTAGGAATACCAAGTGTTGTAGTCACTTTTTTGTTTTGTTTTTAGTGCTCCACAATCCGAGGTCGTATCGCCCAAGGTTTGAATTTGCAGAGACATTGTGGACTACGACCACACCAGGTTGAAAGCACCCGATCTCGTTCGATCTCGGAAGTTAAGCAACCTCGGGCTTGGTCAGTACTTGGATGGGTGACCGCCTAGGAATACCAAGTGTTGTAGTCACTTTTTTGTTTTGTTTTTAGTGCTTCACAATCCGAGGGCGTATCGCTCAAAGTTTGAATTTGGAGGGACGTTGTGGACTACGACCACACCAGGTTGAAAGCACCCGATCTCGTTCGATCTCGGAAGTTAAGCAACCTCGGGCTTGGTCAGTACTTGGATGGGTGACCGCCTAGGAATACCAAGTGTTGTAGTCACTTTTTTGTTTTGTTTTTAGTGCTTCACAATCCGAGGGCGTATCGCTCAAAGTTTCAATTTGCATTGACGTTGTGGACTACGACCACACCAGGTTGAAAGCACCCGATCTCGTTCGATCTCGGAAGTTAAGCAACCTCGGGCTTGGTCAGTACTTGGATGGGTGACCGCCTAGGAATACCAAGTGTTGTAGTCTCGTTTTTTTAGTGCATGAGAAACCGAGGACGCTTCGATCAAAGTTTGAATTTGCAAGGAGGTTGTGGACTACGACCACACCAGGTTGAAAGCACCCGATCTCGTTCGATCTCGGAAGTTAAGCAACCTCCGGCTTGGTCAGTACTTGGATGGGTGACCGCCTAGGAATACCAAGTGTTGTAGTCACTTTTTTGTTTTTTTAGTGCTCCACAATCCGAGGTCGTATCGCTCAAAGTTTGAATTTGCATTGACGTTGTGGACTACGACCACACCAGGTTGAAAGCACCCGATCTCGTTCGATCTCGGAAGTTAAGCAACCTCGGGCTTGGTCAGTACTTGGATGGGTGACCGCCTAGGAATACCAAGTGTTGTAGTCTCGTTTTTTCAGTGCATGAGAAACCGAGGTCGCATCGATCAAAGTTTGAATTTGCAGAGAAGTTGTGGACTACGACCACACCAGGTTGAAAGCACCCGATCTCGTTCGATCTCGGAAGTTAAGCAACCTCGGGCTTGGTCAGTACTTGGATGGGTGACCGCCTAGGAATACCAAGTGTTGTAGTCACTTTTTTGTTTTGTTTTTAGTGCTCCACAATCCGAGGTCGTATCGCCCAAGGTTTGAATTTGCAGAGACATTGTGGACTACGACCACACCAGGTTGAAAGCACCCGATCTCGTTCGATCTCGGAAGTTAAGCAACCTCGGGCTTGGTCAGTACTTGGATGGGTGACCGCCTAGGAATACCAAGTGTTGTAGTCACTTTTTTGTTTTGTTTTTAGTGCTTCACAATCCGAGGGCGTATCGCTCAAAGTTTGAATTTGGAGGGACGTTGTGGACTACGACCACACCAGGTTGAAAGCACCCGATCTCGTTCGATCTCGGAAGTTAAGCAACCTCGGGCTTGGTCAGTACTTGGATGGGTGACCGCCTAGGAATACCAAGTGTTGTAGTCACTTTTTTGTTTTGTTTTTAGTGCTTCACAATCCGAGGGCGTATCGCTCAAAGTTTCAATTTGCATTGACGTTGTGGACTACGACCACACCAGGTTGAAAGCACCCGATCTCGTTCGATCTCGGAAGTTAAGCAACCTCGGGCTTGGTCAGTACTTGGATGGGTGACCGCCTAGGAATACCAAGTGTTGTAGTCTCGTTTTTTTAGTGCATGAGAAACCGAGGACGCTTCGATCAAAGTTTGAATTTGCAAGGAGGTTGTGGACTACGACCACACCAGGTTGAAAGCACCCGATCTCGTTCGATCTCGGAAGTTAAGCAACCTCCGGCTTGGTCAGTACTTGGATGGGTGACCGCCTAGGAATACCAAGTGTTGTAGTCACTTTTTTGTTTTTTTAGTGCTCCACAATCCGAGGTCGTATCGCTCAAAGTTTGAATTTGCATTGACGTTGTGGACTACGACCGCACCAGGTTGAAAGCACCCGATCTCGTTCGATCTCGGAAGTTAAGCAACCTCGGGCTTGGTCAGTACTTGGATGGGTGACCGCCTAGGAATACCAAGTGTTGTAGTCTCGTTTTTTCAGTGCATGAGAAACCGAGGTCGCATCGATCAAAGTTTGAATTTGCAGAGAAGTTGTGGACTACGACCACACCAGGTTGAAAGCACCCGATCTCGTTCGATCTCGGAAGTTAAGCAACCTCGGGCTTGGTCAGTACTTGGATGGGTGACCGCCTGGGAATACCAAGTGTTGTAGTCACTTTTTTGTTTTGTTTTTAGTGCTCCACAATCCGAGGTCGTATCGCCCAAAGTTTGAATTTGCAGAGACGTTGTGGACTACGACCACACCAGGTTGAAAGCACCCGATCTCGTTCGATCTCGGAAGTTAAGCAACCTCGGGCTTGGTCAGTACTTGGATGGGTGACCGCCTAGGAATACCAAGTGTTGTAGTCACTTTTTTGTTTTGTTTTTAGTGCTTCACAATCCGAGGGCGTATCGCTCAAAGTTTCAATTTGCATTGACGTTGTGGACTACGACCACAGCAGGTTGAAAGCACCCGATCTCGTTCGATCTCGGAAGTTAAGCAGCCTCGGGGTTGGTCAGTACTTGGATGGGTGACCGCCTAGGAATACCAAGTGTTGTAGTCGCTTTTTTGTTTTGTTTTTTGTGCTCCACAATCCGAGGTCGTATCGCTCAAAGTTTGAATTTGCATTGACGTTGTGGACTACGACCACACCAGGTTGAAAGCACCCGATCTCGTTCGATCTCGGAAGTTAAGCAACCTCGGGCTTGGTCAGTACTTGGATGGGTGACCGCCTAGGAATACCAAGTGTTGTAGTCTCGTTTTTTTAGTGCATGAGAAACCGAGGTCGCTTCGATCAAAGTTTGAATTTGCAAGGAGGTTGTGGACTACGACCACACCAGGTTGAAAGCACCCGATCTCGTTCGATCTCGGAAGTTAAGCAACCTCGGGCTTGGTCAGTACTTGGATGGGTGACCGCCTAGGAATACCAAGTGTGTAGTCACTTTTTTGTTTTTTTAGTGCTCCACAATCCGAGGTCGTATCGCTCAAAGTTTGAATTTGCATTGACGTTGTGGACTACGACCACACCAGGTTGAAAGCACCCGATCTCGTTCGATCTCGGAAGTTAAGCAACCTCGGGCTTGGTCAGTACTTGGATGGGTGACCGCCTAGGAATACCAAGTGTTGTAGTCACTTTTTTGTTTTTTTAGTGCTCCACAATCCGAGGTCGTATCGCTCAAAGTTTGAATTTGTATTGACGTTGTGGACTACGACCACACCAGGTTGAAAGCACCCGATCTCGTTCGATCTCGGAAGTTAAGCAACCTCGGGCTTGGTCAGTACTTGGATGGGTGACCGCCTAGGAATACCAAGTGTTGTAGTCTCGTTTTTTTAGTGCATGAGAAACCGAGGTCGCTTCGATCAAAGTTTGAATTTGCAGAGAGGTTGTGGACTACGACCACACCAGGTTGAAAGCACCCGATCTCGTTCGATCTCGGAAGTTAAGCAACCTCGGGCTTGGTCAGTACTTGGATGGGTGACCGCCTAGGAATACCAAGTGTTGTAGTCACTTTTTTGTTTTTTTAGTGCTCCACAATCCGAGGTCGTATCGCTCAAAGTTTGAATTTGCATTGACGTTGTGGACTACGACCACACCAGGTTGAAAGCACCTGATCTCGTTCGATCTCGGAAGTTAAGTAACCTCGGGCTTGGTCAGTACTTGGATGGGTGACCGCCTAGGAATACCAAGTGTTGTAGTCACTTTTTTGTTTTGTTTTTAGTGCTCCACAATCCGAGGTCGTATCGCCCAAAGTTTGAATTTGCAGAGACGTTGTGGACTACGACCACACCAGGTTGAAAGCACCCGATCTCGTTCGATCTCGGAAGTTAAGCAACCTCGGGCTTGGTCAGTACTTGGATGGGTGACCGCCTAGGAATACCAAGTGTTGTAGTCACTTTTTTGTTTTGTTTTTAGTGCTTCACAATCCGAGGGCGTATCGCTCAAAGTTTCAATTTGCATTGACGTTGTGGACTACGACCACAGCAGGTTGAAAGCACCCGATCTCGTTCGATCTCGGAAGTTAAGCAGCCTCGGGGTTGGTCAGTACTTGGATGGGTGACCGCCTAGGAATACCAAGTGTTGTAGTCGCTTTTTTGTTTTGTTTTTTGTGCTCCACAATCCGAGGTCGTATCGCTCAAAGTTTGAATTTGCATTGACGTTGTGGACTACGACCACACCAGGTTGAAAGCACCCGATCTCGTTCGATCTCGGAAGTTAAGCAACCTCGGGCTTGGTCAGTACTTGGATGGGTGACCGCCTAGGAATACCAAGTGTTGTAGTCTCGTTTTTTTAGTGCATGAGAAACCGAGGTCGCTTCGATCAAAGTTTGAATTTGCAAGGAGGTTGTGGACTACGACCACACCAGGTTGAAAGCACCCGATCTCGTTCGATCTCGGAAGTTAAGCAACCTCGGGCTTGGTCAGTACTTGGATGGGTGACCGCCTAGGAATACCAAGTGTTGTAGTCACTTTTTTGTTTTTTTAGTGCTCCACAATCCGAGGTCGTATCGCTCAAAGTTTGAATTTGTATTGACGTTGTGGACTACGACCACACCAGGTTGAAAGCACCCGATCTCGTTCGATCTCGGAAGTTAAGCAACCTCGGGCTTGGTCAGTACTTGGATGGGTGACCGCCTAGGAATACCAAGTGTTGTAGTCTCGTTTTTTTAGTGCATGAGAAACCGAGGTCGCTTCGATCAAAGTTTGAATTTGCAGAGAGGTTGTGGACTACGACCACACCAGGTTGAAAGCACCCGATCTCGTTCGATCTCGGAAGTTAAGCAACCTCGGGCTTGGTCAGTACTTGGATGGGTGACCGCCTAGGAATACCAAGTGTTGTAGTCACTTTTTTGTTTTTTTAGTGCTCCACAATCCGAGGTCGTATCGCTCAAAGTTTGAATTTGCATTGACGTTGTGGACTACGACCACACCAGGTTGAAAGCACCTGATCTCGTTCGATCTCGGAAGTTAAGTAACCTCGGGCTTGGTCAGTACTTGGATGGGTGACCGCCTAGGAATACCAAGTGTTGTGGTCACTTTTTTGTTTTGTTTTTAGTGCTCCAGAATCCGAGGTCGTATCGCTCAAACTTTGAATAAGCATTGACGTTGTGGACTACGACCACACCAGGTTGAAAGTACCCGATCTCGTTCGATCTCGGAAGTTAAGCAACCTCGGGCTTGGTCAGTACTTGGATGGGTGACCGCCTAGGAATACCAAGTGTTGTAGTCGCTTTTTTGTTTTCTTTTTAGTGCTCCACAATCCGAGGTCGTATCGCCCAAAGTTTGAATTTGCAGAGACGTTGTGGACTACGACCACACCAGGTTGAAAGCACCCGATCTCGTTCGATCTCGGAAGTTAAGCAACCTCGGGCTTGGTCAGTACTTGGATGGGTGACCGCCTAGGAATACCAAGTGTTGTAGTCACTTTTTTGTTTTGTTTTTAGTGCTTCACAATCCGAGGGCGTATCGCTCAAAGTTTGAATTTGCATTGACGTTGTGGACTACGACCACAGCAGGTTGAAAGCACCCGATCTCGTTCGATCTCGGAAGTTAAGCAGCCTCGGGCTTGGTCAGTACTTGGATGGGTGACCGCCTAGGAATACCAAGTGTTGTAGTCGCTTTTTTGTTTTGTTTTTAGTGCTCCACAATCCGAGGTCGTATCGCTCAAAGTTTGAATTTGCATTGACGTTGTGGACTACGACCACACCAGGTTGAAAGCACCCGATCTCGTTCGATCTCGGAAGTTAAGCAACCTCGGGCTTGGTCAGTACTTGGATGGGTGACCGCCTAGGAATACCAAGTGTTGTAGTCTCGTTTTTTTAGTGCATGAGAAACCGAGGTCGCTTCGATCAAAGTTTGAATTTGCAAGGAGGTTGTGGACTACGACCACACCAGGTTGAAAGCACCCGATCTCGTTCGATCTCGGAAGTTAAGCAACCTCGGGCTTGGTCAGTACTTGGATGGGTGACCGCCTAGGAATACCAAGTGTTGTAGTAACTTTTTTGTTTTTTTAGTGCTCCACAATCCGAGGTCGTATCGCTCAAAGTTTGAATTTGGAGGGACGTTGTGGACTACGACCACACCAGGTTGAAAGCACCCGATCTCGTTCGATCTCGGAAGTTAAGCAACCTCGGGCTTGGTCAGTACTTGGATGGGTGACCGCCTAGGAATACCAAGTGTTGTAGTCACTTTTTTGTTTTTTCAGTGCTCCAGAATCCGAGGTCGTATCGATCAAAGTTTGAATTTGGAGGGACGTTGTGGACTACGACCACACCAGGTTGAAAGCACCCGATCTCGTTCGATCTCGGAAGTTAAGCAACCTCGGGCTTGGTCAGTACTTGGATGGGTGACCGCCTAGGAATACCAAGTGTTGTAGTCACTTTTTTGTTTTTTTAGTGCTCCACAATCCGAGGTCGTATCGATCAAAGTTTGAATTTGCATTGACGTTGTGGACTACGACCACACCAGGTTGAAAGCACCCGATCTCGTTCGATCTCGGAAGTTAAGCAACCTCGGGCTTGGTCAGTTCTTGGATGGGTGACCGCCTAGGAATACCAAGTGTTGTAGTCTCGTTTTTTTAGTGCATGAGAAACCGAGGTCGCTTCGATCAAAGTTTGAATTTGCATTGACGTTGTGGACTACGACCACACCAGGTTGAAAGCACCCGATCTCGTTCGATCTCTGAAGTTAAGCAAGCTCGGGCTTGGTCAGTACTTGGATGGGTGACCGCCTAGGAATACCAAGTGTTGTAGTCACTTTTTTGTTTTGTTTTTAGTGCTTCACAATCCGAGGGCGTATCGCTCAAAGTTTGAATTTGCATTGACGTTGTGGACTACGACCACAGCAGGTTGAAAGCACCCGATCTCGTTCGATCTCGGAAGTTAAGCAGCCTCGGGCTTGGTCAGTACTTGGATGGGTGACCGCCTAGGAATACCAAGTGTTGTAGTCGCTTTTTTGTTTTGTTTTTAGTGCTCCACAATCCGAGGTCGTATCGCTCAAACTTTGAATAAGCATTGACGTTGTGGACTACGACCACACCAGGTTGAAAGTACCCGATCTCGTTCGATCTCGGAAGTTAAGCAACCTCGGGCTTGGTCAGTAATTGGATGGGTGACCGCCTAGGAATACCAAGTGTTGTAGTCACTTTTTTGTTTTGTTTTTAGTGTTTCAGAATCCGAGGTCGTATCGCCCAAAGTTTGAATTTGCAGAGACGTTCTGGACTACGACCACACCAGGTTGAAAGCACCCGATCTCGTTCGATCTCGGAAGTTAAGCAACCTCGGGCTTGGTCAGTACTTGGATGGGTGACCGCCTAGGAATACCAAGTGTTGTAGTCACTTTTTTGTTTTGTTTTTAGTGCTTCACAATCCGAGGGCGTATCGCTCAAAGTTTGAATTTGCATTGACGTTGTGGACTACGACCACACCAGGTTGAAAGCACCCGATCTCGTTCGATCTCGGAAGTTAAGCAGCCTCGGGCTTGGTCAGTACTTGGATGGGTGACCGCCTAGGAATACCAAGTGTTGTAGTCGCTTTTTTGTTTTGTTTTTAGTGCTCCACAATCCGAGGTCGTATCGCTCAAAGTTTGAATTTGTATTGACGTTGTGGATTACGACCACACCAGGTTGAAAGCACCCGATCTCGTTCGATCTCGGAAGTTAAGCAACCTCGGGCTTGGTCAGTACTTGGATGGGTGACCGCCTAGGAATACCAAGTGTTGTAGTCACTTTTTTGTTTTTTTAGTGCTCCACAATCCGAGGTCGTATCGCTCAAAGTTTGAATTTGCATTGACGTTGTGGACTACGACCACACCAGGTTGAAAGCACCCGATCTCGTTCGATCTCGGAAGTTAAGCAACCTCGGGCTTGGTCAGTACTTGGATGGGTGACCGCCTAGGAATACCAACTGTTGTAGTCTCGTTTTTTTAGTGCATGAGAAACCGAGGTCGCTTCGATCAAAGTTTGAATTTGCAGAGAGGTTGTGGACTACGACCACACCTGGTTGAAAGCACCCGATCTCGTTCGATCTCGGAAGTTAAGCAACCTCGGGCTTGGTCAGTACTTGGATGGGTGACCGCCTAGGAATACCAAGTGTTGTAGTCACTTTTTTGTTTTTTTAGTGCTCCACAATCCGAGGTCGTATCGCTCAAAGTTTGAATTTGCATTGACGTTGTGGACTACGACCACACCAGGTTGAAAGCACCCGATCTCGTTCGATCTCGGAAGTTAAGCAACCTCGGGCTTGGTCAGTACTTGGATGGGTGACCGCCTAGGAATACCAAGTGTTGTAGTCACTTTTTTGTTTTTTTAGTGCTCCAGAATCCGAGGTCGTATCGCTCAAAGTTTGAATTTGCATTGACGTTGTGGACTACGACCACACCAGGTTGAAAGCACCCGATCTCGTTCGATCTCGGAAGTTAAGCAACCTCGGGCTTGGTCAGTACTTGGATGGGTGACCGCCTAGGAATACCAAGTGTTGTAGTCACTTTTTTGTTTTTTTAGTGCTCCACAATCCGAGGTCGTATCGCTCAAAGTTTGAATTTGCATTGACGTTGTGGACTACGACCACACCAGGTTGAAAGCACCCGATCTCGTTCGATCTCGGAAGTTAAGCAACCTCGGGCTTGGTCAGTACTTGGATGGGTGACCGCCTAGGAATACCAAGTGTTGTAGTCTCGTTTTTTTAGTGCATGAGAAACCGAGGTCGCTTCGATCAAAGTTTGAATTTGCAGAGAGGTTGTGGACTACGACCACACCTGGTTGAAAGCACCCGATCTCGTTCGATCTCGGAAGTTAAGCAACCTCGGGCTTGGTCAGTACTTGGATGGGTGACCGCCTAGGAATACCAAGTGTTGTAGTCACTTTTTTGTTTTTTTAGTGCTCCACAATCCGAGGTCGTATCGCTCAAAGTTTGAATTTGCATTGACGTTGTGGACTACGACCACACCAGGTTGAAAGCACCCGATCTCGTTCGATCTCGGAAGTTAAGCAACCTCGGGCTTGGTCAGTACTCGGATGGGTGACCGCCTAGGAATACCAAGTGTTGTAGTCTCGTTTTTTTAGTGCATGAGAAACCGAGGTCGTATCGCTCAAAGTTTGAATTTGCAAGGAGGTTGTGGACTACGACCACACCAGGTTGAAAGCACCCGATCTCGTTCGATCTCGGAAGTTAAGCAACCTCGGGCTTGGTCAGTACTTGGATGGGTGACCGCCTAGGAATACCAAGTGTTGTAGTCACTTTTTTGTTTTTTTAGTGCTCCACAATCCGAGGGCGTATCGATCAAAGTTTGAATTTGCATTGACGTTGTGGACTACGACCACACCAGGTTGAAAGCACCCGATCTCGTTCGATCTCGGAAGTTATGCAACCTCGGGCTTGGTCAGTACTTGGATGGGTGACCGCCTAGGAATACCAAGTGTTGTAGTCTCGTTTTTTTAGTGCATGAGAAACCGAGGTCGCTTCGATCAAAGTTTGAATTTGCAGAGAGGTTGTGGACTACGACCACACCTGGTTGAAAGCACCCGATCTCGTTCGATCTCGGAAGTTAAGCAACCTCGGGCTTGGTCAGTACTTGGATGGGTGACCGCCTAGGAATACCAAGTGTTGTAGTCACTTTTTTGTTTTTTTAGTGCTCCACAATCCGAGGTCGTATCGCTCAAAGTTTGAATTTGCATTGACGTTGTGGACTACGACCACACCAGGTTGAAAGCACCCGATCTCGTTCGATCTCGGAAGTTAAGCAACCTCGGGCTTGGTCAGTACTTGGATGGGTGACCGCCTAGGAATACCAAGTGTTGTAGTCACTTTTTTGTTTTTTTAGTGCTCCACAATCCGAGGTCGTATCGCTCAAAGTTTGAATTTGCATTGACGTTGTGGACTACGACCACACCAGGTTGAAAGCACCCGATCTCGTTCGATCTCGGAAGTTAAGCAACCTCGGGCTTGGTCAGTACTTGGATGGGTGACCGCCTAGGAATACCAAGTGTTGTAGTCTCGTTTTTTTAGTGCATGAGAAACCGAGGTCGCTTCGATCAAAGTTTGAATTTGCAAGGAGGTTGTGGACTACGACCACACCAGGTTGAAAGCACCCGATCTCGTTCGATCTCGGAAGTTAAGCAACCTCGGGCTTCGTCAGTACTTGGATGGGTGACCGCCTAGGAATACCAAGTGTTGTAGTCACTTTTTTGTTTTTTTAGTGCTCCACAATCCGAGGTCGTATCGCTCAAAGTTTGAATTTGCATTGACCTTGTGGACTACGACCACACCAGGTTGAAAGCACCCGATCTCGTTCGATCTCGGAAGTTAAGCAACCACGGGCTTGGTCAGTACTTGGATGGGTGACCGCCTAGGAATACCAAGTGTTGTAGTCTCGTTTTTTTAGTGCATGAGAAACCGAGGTCGCTTCGATCAAAGTTTGAATTTGCACAGAGGTTGTGGACTACGACCACACCTGGTTGAAAGCACCCGATCTCGTTCGATCTCGGAAGTTAAGCAACCTCGGGCTTGGTCAGTACTTGGATGGGTGACCGCCTAGGAATACCAAGTGTTGTAGTCACTTTTTTGTTTTTTTAGTGCTCCACAATCCGAGGTCGTATCGCTCAAAGTTTGAATTTGCATTGACGTTGTGGACTACGACCACACCAGGTTGAAAGCACCCGATCTCGTTCGATCTCGGAAGTTAAGCAACCTCGGGCTTGGTCAGTACTTGGATGGGTGACCGCCTAGGAATACCAAGTGTTGTAGTCTCGTTTTTTTAGTGCATGAGAAACCGAGGTCGCTTCGATCAAAGTTTGAATTTGCAAGGAGGTTGTGGACTACGACCACACCAGGTTGAAAGCACCCGATCTCGTTCGATCTCGGAAGTTAAGCAACCTCGGGCTTCGTCAGTACTTGGATGGGTGACCGCCTAGGAATACCAAGTGTTGTAGTCACTTTTTTGTTTTTTTAGTGCTCCACAATCCGAGGTCGTATCGCTCAAAGTTTGAATTTGCATTGACGTTGTGGACTACGACCACACCAGGTTGAAAGCACCCGATCTCGTTCGATCTCGGAAGTTAAGCAACCACGGGCTTGGTCAGTACTTGGATGGGTGACCGCCTAGGAATACCAAGTGTTGTAGTCACTTTTTTGTTTTGTTTTTAGTGCTCCACAATCCGAGGTCGTATCGCCCAAAGTTTGAATTTGCAGAGACGTTCCGGACTACGACCACACCAGGTTGAAAGCACCCGATCTCGTTCGATCTCGGAAGTTAAGCAACCTCGGGCTTGGTCAGTACTTGGATGGGTGACCGCCTAGGAATACCAAGTGTTGTAGTCACTTTTTTGTTTTTTCAGTGCTCCAGAATCCGAGGTCGTATCGATCAAAGTTTGAATTTGCATTGACGTTGTGGACTACGACCACACCAGGTTGAAAGCACCCGATCTCGTTCGATCTCGGAAGTTAAGCAACCTCGGGCTTGGTCAGTACTTGGATGGGTAACCGCCTAGGAATACCAAGTGTTGTAGTCACTTTTTTGTTTTTTTAGTGCTCCACAATCCGAGGTCGTATCGCTCAAAGTTTGAATTTGCATTGACGTTGTGGACTACGACCACACCAGGTTGAAAGCACCCGATCTCGTTCGATCTCGGAAGTTAAGCAACCTCGGGCTTGGTCAGTACTTGGATGGGTGACCGCCTAGGAATACCAAGTGTTGTAGTCTCGTTTTTTTAGTGCATGAGAAACCGAGGTCGCTTCGATCAAAGTTTGAATTTGCAGAGAGGTTGTGGACTACGACCACACCAGGTTGAAAGCACCCGATCTCGTTCGATCTCGGAAGTTAAGCAACCTCGGGCTTGGTCAGTACTTGGATGGGTGACCGCCTAGGAATACCAAGTGTTGTAGTCTCGTTTTTTTTAGTGCATGAGAAACCGAGGTCGCTTCGATCAAAGTTTGAATTTGCAGAGAGGTTGTGGACTACGACCACACCAGGTTGAAAGCACCCGATCTCGTTCGATCTCGGAAGTTAAGCAACCTCGGGCTTGGTCAGTACTTGGATGGGTGACCGCCTAGGAATACCAAGTGTTGTAGTCACTTTTTTGTTTTTTTAGTGCTCCACAATCCGAGGTCGTATCGCTCAAAGTTTGAATTTGCATTGACGTTGTGGACTACGACCACACCAGGTTGAAAGCACCCGATCTCGTTCGATCTCGGAAGTTAAGCAACCTCGGGCTTGGTCAGTACTTGGATGGGTGACCGCCTAGGAATACCAAGTGTTGTGGTCACTTTTTTGTTTTGTTTTTAGTGCTCCACAATCCGAGGTCGTATCGCTCAAACTTTGAATAAGCATTGACGTTGTGGACTACGACCACACCAGGTTGAAAGTACCCGATCTCGTTCGATCTCGGAAGTTAAGCAACCTCGGGCTTGGTCAGTACTTGGATGGGTGACCGCCTAGGAATACCAAGTGTTGTAGTCACTTTTTTGTTTTGTTTTTAGTGCTCCACAATCCGAGGTCGTATCGCCCAAAGTTTGAATTTGCAGAGACGTTCTGGACTACGACCACACCAGGTTGAAAGCACCCGATCTCGTTCGATCTCGGAAGTTAAGCAACCTCGGCCTTGGTCAGTACTTGGATGGGTGACCGCCTAGGAATACCAAGTGTTGTAGTCTCGTTTTTTTAGTGCATGAGAAACCGAGGTCGTATCGCCCAAAGTTTGAATTTGCAGAGACGTTCTGGACTACGACCACACCAGGTTGAAAGCACCCGATCTCGTTCGATCTCGGAAGTTAAGCAACCTCGGGCTTGGTCAGTACTTGGATGGGTGACCGCCTAGGAATACCAAGTGTTGTAGTCACTTTTTTGTTTTGTTTTTAGTGCTTCACAATCCGAGGGCGTATCGCTCAAAGTTTGAATTTGCATTGACGTTGTGGACTACGACCACACCAGGTTGAAAGCACCCGATCTCGTTCGATCTCGGAAGTTAAGCAGCCTCGGGCTTGGTCAGTACTTGGATGGGTGACCGCCTAGGAATACCAAGTGTTGTAGTCACTTTTTTGTTTTTTTAGTGCTCCACAATCCGAGGTCGTATCGCTCAAAGTTTGAATTTGTATTGACGTTGTGGACTACGACCACACCAGGTTGAAAGCACCCGATCTCGTTCGATCTCGGAAGTTAAGCAACCTCGGGCTTGGTCAGTACTTGGATGGGTGACCGCCTAGGAATACCAAGTGTTGTAGTCACTTTTTTGTTTTTTCAGTGCTCCAGAATCCGAGGTCGTATCGATCAAACTTTGAATTTGCATTGACGTTGTGGACTACGACCACACCAGGTTGAAAGCACCCGATCTCGTTCGATCTCGGAAGTTAAGCAACCTCGGGCTTGGTCAGTACTTGGATGGGTGACCGCCTAGGAATACCAAGTGTTGTAGTCACTTTTTTGTTTTGTTTTTAGTGCTCCACAATCCGAGGTCGTATCGCCCAAAGTTTGAATTTGCAGAGACGTTCTGGACTACGACCACACCAGGTTGAAAGCACCCGATCTCGTTCGATCTCGGAAGTTAAGCAACCTCGGCCTTGGTCAGTACTTGGATGGGTGACCGCCTAGGAATACCAAGTGTTGTAGTCACTTTTTTGTTTTGTTTTTAGTGCTCCACAATCCGAGGTCGTATCGCCCAAAGTTTGAATTTGCAGAGACGTTCTGGACTACGACCACACCAGGTTGAAAGCACCCGATCTCGTTCGATCTCGGAAGTTAAGCAACCTCGGCCTTGGTCAGTACTTGGATGGGTGACCGCCTAGGAATACCAAGTGTTGTAGTCTCGTTTTTTTAGTGCATGAGAAACCGAGGTCGTATCGCCCAAAGTTTGAATTTGCAGAGACGTTCTGGACTACGACCACACCAGGTTGAAAGCACCCGATCTCGTTCGATCTCGGAAGTTAAGCAACCTCGGGCTTGGTCAGTACTTGGATGGGTGACCGCCTAGGAATACCAAGTGTTGTAGTCACTTTTTTGTTTTGTTTTTAGTGCTTCACAATCCGAGGGCGTATCGCTCAAAGTTTGAATTTGCATTGACGTTGTGGACTACGACCACACCAGGTTGAAAGCACCCGATCTCGTTCGATCTCGGAAGTTAAGCAGCCTCGGGCTTGGTCAGTACTTGGATGGGTGACCGCCTAGGAATACCAAGTGTTGTAGTCACTTTTTTGTTTTTTTAGTGCTCCACAATCCGAGGTCGTATCGCTCAAAGTTTGAATTTGTATTGACGTTGTGGACTACGACCACACCAGGTTGAAAGCACCCGATCTCGTTTGATCTCGGAAGTTAAGCAACCTCGGGCTTGGTCAGTACTTGGATGGGTGACCGCCTAGGAATACCAAGTGTTGTAGTCACTTTTTTGTTTTTTCAGTGCTCCAGAATCCGAGGTCGTATCGATCAAACTTTGAATTTGCATTGACGTTGTGGACTACGACCACACCAGGTTGAAAGCACCCGATCTCGTTCGATCTCGGAAGTTAAGCAACCTCGGGCTTGGTCAGTACTTGGATGGGTGACCGCCTAGGAATACCAAGTGTTGTAGTCACTTTTTTGTTTTTTTAGTGCTCCACAATCCGAGGTCGTATCGATCAAAGTTTGAATTTGCATTGACGTTGTGGACTACGACCACACCAGGTTGAAAGCACCCGATCTCGTTCGATCTCGGAAGTTAAGCAACCTCGGGCTTGGTCAGTACTTGGATGGGTGACCGCCTAGGAATACCAAGTGTTGTAGTCTCGTTTTTTTAGTGCATGAGAAACCGAGGTCGCTTCGATCAAAGTTTGAATTTGCAGAGAGGTTGTGGACTACGACCACACCAGGTTGAAAGCACCCGATCTCGTTCGATCTCGGAAGTTAAGCAACCTCGGGCTTGGTCAGTACTTGGATGGGTGACCGCCTAGGAATACCAAGTGTTGTAGTCACTTTTTTGTTTTTTTAGTGCTCCACAATCCGAGGTCGTATCGCTCAAAGTTTGAATTTGCATTGACGTTGTGGACTACGACCACACCAGGTTGAAAGCACCCGATCTCGTTCGATCTCGGAAGTTAAGCAACCTCGGGCTTGGTCAGTACTTGGATGGGTGACCGCCTAGGAATACCAAGTGTTGTAGTCACTTTTTTGTTTTTTTAGTAGTCCACAATCCGAGGTCGTATCGCTCAAAGTTTGAATTTGCATTGACGTTGTGGACTACGACCACACCAGGTTGAAAGCACCCGATCTCGTTCGATCTCGGAAGTTAAGCAACCACGGGCTTCGTCAGTACTTGGATGGGTGACCGCCTAGGAATACCAAGTGTTGTAGTCACTTTTTTGTTTTGTTTTTAGTGCTCCACAATCCGAGGTCGTATCGCCCAAAGTTTGAATTTGCAGAGACGTTCTGGACTACGACCACACCAGGTTGAAAGCACCCGATCTCGTTCGATCTCGGAAGTTAAGCAACCTCGGGCTTGGTCAGTACTTGGATGGGTGACCGCCTAGGAATACCAAGTGTTGTAGTCACTTTTTTGTTTTTTCAGTGCTCCAGAATCCGAGGTCGTATCGATCAAAGTTTGAATTTGCATTGACGTTGTGGACTACGACCACACAAGGTTGAAAGCACCCGATCTCGTTCGATCTCGGAAGTTAAGCAACCTCGGGCTTGGTCAGTACTTGGATGGGTGACCGCCTAGGAATACCAAGTGTTGTAGTCACTTTTTTGTTTTTTTAGTGCTCCACAATCCGAGGTCGTATCGATCAAAGTTTGAATTTGCATTGACGTTGTGGACTACGACCACACCAGGTTGAAAGCACCCGATCTCGTTCGATCTCGGAAGTTAAGCAACCTCGGGCTTGGTCAGTACTTGGATGGGTGACCGCCTAGGAATACCAAGTGTTGTAGTCTCGTTTTTTTTAGTGCATGAGAAACCGAGGTCGCTTCGATCAAAGTTTGAATTTGCAGAGAGGTTGTGGACTACGACCACACCAGGTTGAAAGCACCCGATCTCGTTCGATCTCGGAAGTTAAGCAACCTCGGGCTTGGTCAGTACTTGGATGGGTGACCGCCTAGGAATACCAAGTGTTGTAGTCACTTTTTTGTTTTTTTAGTGCTCCACAATCCGAGGTCGTATCGCTCAAAGTTTGAATTTGCATTGACGTTGTGGACTACGACCACACCAGGTTGAAAGCACCCGATCTCGTTCGATCTCGGAAGTTAAGCAACCTCGGGCTTGGTCAGTACTTGGATGGGTGACCGCCTAGGAATACCAAGTGTTGTAGTCACTTTTTTGTTTTTTAGTGCTCCACAATCCGAGGTCGTATCGCTCAAAGTTTGAATTTGCATTGACGTTGTGGACTACGACCACACCAGGTTGAAAGCACCCGATCTCGTTCGATCTCGGAAGTTAAGCAACCTCGGGCTTGGTCAGTACTTGGATGGGTGACCGCCTAGGAATACCAAGTGTTGTAGTCTCGTTTTTTTAGTGCATGAGAAACCGAGGTCGTATCGCCCAAAGTTTGAATTTGCAGAGACGTTCTGGACTACGACCACACCAGGTTGAAAGCACCCGATCTCGTTCGATCTCGGAAGTTAAGCAACCTCGGGCTTCGTCAGTACTTGGATGGGTGACCGCCTAGGAATACCAAGTGTTGTAGTCACTTTTTTGTTTTTTTAGTGCTCCACAATCCGAGGTCGTATCGCTCAAAGTTTGAATTTGCATTGACGTTGTGGACTACGACCACACCAGGTTGAAAGCACCCGATCTCGTTCGATCTCGGAAGTTAAGCAACCACGGGCTTGGTCAGTACTTGGATGGGTGACCGCCTAGGAATACCAAGTGTTGTAGTCACTTTTTTGTTTTGTTTTTAGTGCTCCACAATCCGAGGTCGTATCGCCCAAAGTTTGAATTTGCAGAGACGTTCCGGACTACGACCACACCAGGTTGAAAGCACCCGATCTCGTTCGATCTCGGAAGTTAAGCAACCTCGGGCTTGGTCAGTACTTGGATGGGTGACCGCCTAGGAATACCAAGTGTTGTAGTCACTTTTTTGTTTTTTCAGTGCTCCAGAATCCGAGGTCGTATCGATCAAAGTTTGAATTTGCATTGACGTTGTGGACTACGACCACACCAGGTTGAAAGCACCCGATCTCGTTCGATCTCGGAAGTTAAGCAACCTCGGGCTTGGTCAGTACTTGGATGGGTAACCGCCTAGGAATACCAAGTGTTGTAGTCACTTTTTTGTTTTTTAGTGCTCCACAATCCGAGGTCGTATCGCTCAAAGTTTGAATTTGCATTGACGTTGTGGACTACGACCACACCAGGTTGAAAGCACCCGATCTCGTTCGATCTCGGAAGTTAAGCAACCTCGGGCTTGGTCAGTACTTGGATGGGTGACCGCCTAGGAATACCAAGTGTTGTAGTCTCGTTTTTTTAGTGCATGAGAAACCGAGGTCGCTTCGATCAAAGTTTGAATTTGCAGAGAGGTTGTGGACTACGACCACACCAGGTTGAAAGCACCCGATCTCGTTCGATCTCGGAAGTTAAGCAACCTCGGGCTTGGTCAGTACTTGGATGGGTGACCGCCTAGGAATACCAAGTGTTGTAGTCTCGTTTTTTTTTGTGCATGAGAAACCGAGGTCGCTTCGATCAAAGTTTGAATTTGCAGAGAGGTTGTGGACTACGACCACACCAGGTTGAAAGCACCCGATCTCGTTCGATCTCGGAAGTTAAGCAACCTCGGGCTTGGTCAGTACTTGGATGGGTGACCGCCTAGGAATACCAAGTGTTGTAGTCACTTTTTTGTTTTTTTAGTGCTCCACAATCCGAGGTCGTATCGCTCAAAGTTTGAATTTGCATTGACGTTGTGGACTACGACCACACCAGGTTGAAAGCACCCGATCTCGTTCGATCTCGGAAGTTAAGCAACCTCGGGCTTGGTCAGTACTTGGATGGGTGACCGCCTAGGAATACCAAGTGTTGTGGTCACTTTTTTGTTTTGTTTTTAGTGCTCCACAATCCGAGGTCGTATCGCTCAAACTTTGAATAAGCATTGACGTTGTGGACTACGACCACACCAGGTTGAAAGTACCCGATCTCGTTCGATCTCGGAAGTTAAGCAACCTCGGGCTTGGTCAGTACTTGGATGGGTGACCGCCTAGGAATACCAAGTGTTGTAGTCACTTTTTTGTTTTGTTTTTAGTGCTCCACAATCCGAGGTCGTATCGCCCAAAGTTTGAATTTGCAGAGACGTTCTGGACTACGACCACACCAGGTTGAAAGCACCCGATCTCGTTCGATCTCGGAAGTTAAGCAACCTCGGCCTTGGTCAGTACTTGGATGGGTGACCGCCTAGGAATACCAAGTGTTGTAGTCTCGTTTTTTTAGTGCATAAGAAACCGAGGTCGTATCGCCCAAAGTTTGAATTTGCAGAGACGTTCTGGACTACGACCACACCAGGTTGAAAGCACCCGATCTCGTTCGATCTCGGAAGTTAAGCAACCTCGGGCTTGGTCAGTACTTGGATGGGTGACCGCCTAGGAATACCAAGTGTTGTAGTCACTTTTTTGTTTTGTTTTTAGTGCTTCACAATCCGAGGGCGTATCGCTCAAAGTTTGAATTTGCATTGACGTTGTGGACTACGACCACACCAGGTTGAAAGCACCCGATCTCGTTCGATCTCGGAAGTTAAGCAGCCTCGGGCTTGGTCAGTACTTGGATGGGTGACCGCCTAGGAATACCAAGTGTTGTAGTCACTTTTTTGTTTTTTTAGTGCTCCACAATCCGAGGTCGTATCGCTCAAAGTTTGAATTTGTATTGACGTTGTGGACTACGACCACACCAGGTTGAAAGCACCCGATCTCGTTCGATCTCGGAAGTTAAGCAACCTCGGGCTTGGTCAGTACTTGGATGGGTGACCGCCTAGGAATACCAAGTGTTGTAGTCACTTTTTTGTTTTTTCAGTGCTCCAGAATCCGAGGTCGTATCGATCAAAGTTTGAATTTGCATTGACGTTGTGGACTACGACCACACCAGGTTGAAAGCACCCGATCTCGTTCGATCTCGGAAGTTAAGCAACCTCGGGCTTGGTCAGTACTTGGATGGGTGACCGCCTAGGAATACCAAGTGTTGTAGTCACTTTTTTGTTTTGTTTTTAGTGCTCCACAATCCGAGGTCGTATCGCCCAAAGTTTGAATTTGCAGAGACGTTCTGGACTACGACCACACCAGGTTGAAAGCACCCGATCTCGTTCGATCTCGGAAGTTAAGCAACCTCGGGCTTGGTCAGTACTTGGATGGGTGACCGCCTAGGAATACCAAGTGTTGTAGTCTCGTTTTTTTTAGTGCATGAGAAACCGAGGTCGCTTCGATCAAAGTTTGAATTTGCAGAGAGGTTGTGGACTACGACCACACCAGGTTGAAAGCACCCGATCTCGTTCGATCTCGGAAGTTAAGCAACCTCGGGCTTGGTCAGTACTTGGATGGGTGACCGCCTAGGAATACCAAGTGTTGTAGTCACTTTTTTGTTTTTTTAGTGCTCCACAATCCGAGGTCGTATCGCTCAAAGTTTGAATTTGCATTGACGTTGTGGACTACGACCACACCAGGTTGAAAGCACCCGATCTCGTTCGATCTCGGAAGTTAAGCAACCTCGGGCTTGGTCAGTACTTGGATGGGTGACCGCCTAGGAATACCAAGTGTTGTAGTCACTTTTTTGTTTTTTTAGTGCTCCACAATCCGAGGTCGTATCGCTCAAAGTTTGAATTTGCATTGACGTTGTGGACTACGACCACACCAGGTTGAAAGCACCCGATCTCGTTCGATCTCGGAAGTTAAGCAACCTCGGGCTTGGTCAGTACTTGGATGGGTGACCGCCTAGGAATACCAAGTGTTGTAGTCTCGTTTTTTTAGTGCATGAGAAACCGAGGTCGTATCGCCCAAAGTTTGAATTTGCAGAGACGTTCTGGACTACGACCACACCAGGTTGAAAGCACCCGATCTCGTTCGATCTCGGAAGTTAAGCAACCTCGGGCTTGGTCAGTACTTGGATGGGTGACCGCCTAGGAATACCAAGTGTTGTAGTCACTTTTTTGTTTTTTTAGTGCTCCACAATCCGAGGTCGTATCGCTCAAAGTTTGAATTTGCATTGACGTTGTGGACTACGACCACACCAGGTTGAAAGCACCCGATCTCGTTCGATCTCGGAAGTTAAGCAACCACGGGCTTGGTCAGTACTTGGATGGGTGACCGCCTAGGAATACCAAGTGTTGTAGTCACTTTTTTGTTTTGTTTTTAGTGCTCCACAATCCGAGGTCGTATCGCCCAAAGTTTGAATTTGCAGAGACGTTCCGGACTACGACCACACCAGGTTGAAAGCACCCGATCTCGTTCGATCTCGGAAGTTAAGCAACCTCGGGCTTGGTCAGTACTTGGATGGGTGACCGCCTAGGAATACCAAGTGTTGTAGTCACTTTTTTGTTTTTTCAGTGCTCCAGAATCCGAGGTCGTATCGATCAAAGTTTGAATTTGCATTGACGTTGTGGACTACGACCACACCAGGTTGAAAGCACCCGATCTCGTTCGATCTCGGAAGTTAAGCAACCTCGGGCTTGGTCAGTACTTGGATGGGTAACCGCCTAGGAATACCAAGTGTTGTAGTCACTTTTTTGTTTTTTTAGTGCTCCACAATCCGAGGTCGTATCGCTCAAAGTTTGAATTTGCATTGACGTTGTGGACTACGACCACACCAGGTTGAAAGCACCCGATCTCGTTCGATCTCGGAAGTTAAGCAACCTCGGGCTTGGTCAGTACTTGGATGGGTGACCGCCTAGGAATACCAAGTGTTGTAGTCTCGTTTTTTTAGTGCATGAGAAACCGAGGTCGCTTCGATCAAAGTTTGAATTTGCAGAGAGGTTGTGGACTACGACCACACCAGGTTGAAAGCACCCGATCTCGTTCGATCTCGGAAGTTAAGCAACCTCGGGCTTGGTCAGTACTTGGATGGGTGACCGCCTAGGAATACCAAGTGTTGTAGTCTCGTTTTTTTTAGTGCATGAGAAACCGAGGTCGCTTCGATCAAAGTTTGAATTTGCAGAGAGGTTGTGGACTACGACCACACCAGGTTGAAAGCACCCGATCTCGTTCGATCTCGGAAGTTAAGCAACCTCGGGCTTGGTCAGTACTTGGATGGGTGACCGCCTAGGAATACCAAGTGTTGTAGTCACTTTTTTGTTTTTTTAGTGCACCACAATCCGAGGTCGTATCGCTCAAAGTTTGAATTTGCATTGACGTTGTGGACTACGACCACACCAGGTTGAAAGCACCCGATCTCGTTCGATCTCGGAAGTTAAGCAACCACGGGCTTGGTCAGTACTTGGATGGGTGACCGCCTAGGAATACCAAGTGTTGTGGTCACTTTTTTGTTTTGTTTTTAGTGCTCCACAATCCGAGGTCGTATCGCTCAAACTTTGAATAAGCATTGACGTTGTGGACTACGACCACACCAGGTTGAAAGTACCCGATCTCGTTCGATCTCGGAAGTTAAGCAACCTCGGGCTTGGTCAGTACTTGGATGGGTGACCGCCTAGGAATACCAAGTGTTGTAGTCACTTTTTTGTTTTGTTTTTAGTGCTCCACAATCCGAGGTCGTATCGCCCAAAGTTTGAATTTGCAGAGACGTTCTGAACTACGACCACACCAGGTTGAAAGCACCCGATCTCGTTCGATCTCGGAAGTTAAGCAACCTCGGCCTTGGTCAGTACTTGGATGGGTGACCGCCTAGGAATACCAAGTGTTGTAGTCTCGTTTTTTTAGTGCATGAGAAACCGAGGTCGTATCGCCCAAAGTTTGAATTTGCAGAGACGTTCTGGACTACGACCACACCAGGTTGAAAGCACCCGATCTCGTTCGATCTCGGAAGTTAAGCAACCTCGGGCTTGGTCAGTACTTGGATGGGTGACCGCCTAGGAATACCAAGTGTTGTAGTCACTTTTTTGTTTTGTTTTTAGTGCTTCACAATCCGAGGGCGTATCGCTCAAAGTTTGAATTTGCATTGACGTTGTGGACTACGACCACACCAGGTTGAAAGCACCCGATCTCGTTCGATCTCGGAAGTTAAGCAGCCTCGGGCTTGGTCAGTACTTGGATGGGTGACCGCCTAGGAATACCAAGTGTTGTAGTCACTTTTTTGTTTTTTTAGTGCTCCACAATCCGAGGTCGTATCGCTCAAAGTTTGAATTTGTATTGACGTTGTGGACTACGACCACACCAGGTTGAAAGCACCCGATCTCGTTCGATCTCGGAAGTTAAGCAACCTCGGGCTTGGTCAGTACTTGGATGGGTGACCGCCTAGGAATACCAAGTGTTGTAGTCACTTTTTTGTTTTTTCAGTGCTCCAGAATCCGAGGTCGTATCGATCAAACTTTGAATTTGCATTGACGTTGTGGACTACGACCACACCAGGTTGAAAGCACCCGATCTCGTTCGATCTCGGAAGTTAAGCAACCTCGGGCTTGGTCAGTACTTGGATGGGTGACCGCCTAGGAATACCAAGTGTTGTAGTCACTTTTTTGTTTTGTTTTTAGTGCTCCACAATCCGAGGTCGTATCGCCCAAAGTTTGAATTTGCAGAGACGTTCTGGACTACGACCACACCAGGTTGAAAGCACCCGATCTCGTTCGATCTCGGAAGTTAAGCAACCTCGGCCTTGGTCAGTACTTGGATGGGTGACCGCCTAGGAATACCAAGTGTTGTAGTCACTTTTTTGTTTTGTTTTTAGTGCTCCACAATCCGAGGTCGTATCGCCCAAAGTTTGAATTTGCAGAGACGTTCTGGACTACGACCACACCAGGTTGAAAGCACCCGATCTCGTTCGATCTCGGAAGTTAAGCAACCTCGGCCTTGGTCAGTACTTGGATGGGTGACCGCCTAGGAATACCAAGTGTTGTAGTCTCGTTTTTTTAGTGCATGAGAAACCGAGGTCGTATCGCCCAAAGTTGGAATTTGCAGAGACGTTCTGGACTACGACCACACCAGGTTGAAAGCACCCGATCTCGTTCGATCTCGGAAGTTAAGCAACCTCGGGCTTGGTCAGTACTTGGATGGGTGACCGCCTAGGAATACCAAGTGTTGTAGTCACTTTTTTGTTTTGTTTTTAGTGCTTCACAATCCGAGGGCGTATCGCTCAAAGTTTGAATTTGCATTGACGTTGTGGACTACGACCACACCAGGTTGAAAGCACCCGATCTCGTTCGATCTCGGAAGTTAAGCAGCCTCGGGCTTGGTCAGTACTTGGATGGGTGACCGCCTAGGAATACCAAGTGTTGTAGTCACTTTTTTGTTTTTTTAGTGCTCCACAATCCGAGGTCGTATCGCTCAAAGTTTGAATTTGTATTGACGTTGTGGACTACGACCACAGCAGGTTGAAAGCACCCGATCTCGTTCGATCTCGGAAGTTAAGCAACCTCGGGCTTGGTCAGTACTTGGATGGGTGACCGCCTAGGAATACCAAGTGTTGTAGTCACTTTTTTGTTTTTTCAGTGCTCCAGAATCCGAGGTCGTATCGATCAAACTTTGAATTTGCATTGACGTTGTGGACTACGACCACACCAGGTTGAAAGCACCCGATCTCGTTCGATCTCGGAAGTTAAGCAACCTCGGGCTTGGTCAGTACTTGGATGGGTGACCGCCTAGGAATACCAAGTGTTGTAGTCACTTTTTTGTTTTTTTAGTGCTCCACAATCCGAGGTCGTATCGATCAAAGTTTGAATTTGCATTGACGTTGTGGACTACGACCACACCAGGTTGAAAGCACCCGATCTCGTTCGATCTCGGAAGTTAAGCAACCTCGGGCTTGGTCAGTACTTGGATGGGTGACCGCCTAGGAATACCAAGTGTTGTAGTCTCGTTTTTTTAGTGCATGAGAAACCGAGGTCGCTTCGATCAAAGTTTGAATTTGCAGAGAGGTTGTGGACTACGACCACACCAGGTTGAAAGCACCCGATCTCGTTCGATCTCGGAAGTTAAGCAACCTCGGGCTTGGTCAGTACTTGGATGGGTGACCGCCTAGGAATACCAAGTGTTGTAGTCACTTTTTTGTTTTTTTAGTGCTCCACAATCCGAGGTCGTATCGCTCAAAGTTTGAATTTGCATTGACGTTGTGGACTACGACCACACCAGGTTGAAAGCACCCGATCTCGTTCGATCTCGGAAGTTAAGCAACCTCGGGCTTGGTCAGTACTTGGATGGGTGACCGCCTAGGAATACCAAGTGTTGTAGTCACTTTTTTGTTTTTTTAGTGCTCCACAATCCGAGGTCGTATCGCTCAAAGTTTGAATTTGCATTGACGTTGTGGACTACGACCACACCAGGTTGAAAGCACCCGATCTCGTTCGATCTCGGAAGTTAAGCAACCACGGGCTTGGTCAGTACTTGGATGGGTGACCGCCTAGGAATACCAAGTGTTGTAGTCACTTTTTTGTTTTGTTTTTAGTGCTCCACAATCCGAGGTCGTATCGCCCAAAGTTTGAATTTGCAGAGACGTTCTGGACTACGACCACACCAGGTTGAAAGCACCCGATCTCGTTCGATCTCGGAAGTTAAGCAACCTCGGGCTTGGTCAGTACTTGGATGGGTGACCGCCTAGGAATACCAAGTGTTGTAGTCACTTTTTTGTTTTTTCAGTGCTCCAGAATCCGAGGTCGTATCGATCAAAGTTTGAATTTGCATTGACGTTGTGGACTACGACCACACAAGGTTGAAAGCACCCGATCTCGTTCGATCTCGGAAGTTAAGCAACCTCGGGCTTGGTCAGTACTTGGATGGGTGACCGCCTAGGAATACCAAGTGTTGTAGTCACTTTTTTGTTTTTTTAGTGCTCCACAATCCGAGGTCGTATCGATCAAAGTTTGAATTTGCATTGACGTTGTGGACTACGACCACACCAGGTTGAAAGCACCCGATCTCGTTCGATCTCGGAAGTTAAGCAACCTCGGGCTTGGTCAGTACTTGGATGGGTGACCGCCTAGGAATACCAAGTGTTGTAGTCTCGTTTTTTTTAGTGCATGAGAAACCGAGGTCGCTTCGATCAAAGTTTGAATTTGCAGAGAGGTTGTGGACTACGACCACACCAGGTTGAAAGCACCCGATCTCGTTCGATCTCGGAAGTTAAGCAACCTCGGGCTTGGTCAGTACTTGGATGGGTGACCGCCTAGGAATACCAAGTGTTGTAGTCTCGTTTTTTTAGTGCATGAGAAACCGAGGTCGCTTCGATCAAAGTTTGAATTTGCAGAGAGGTTGTGGACTACGACCACACCAGGTTGAAAGCACCCGATCTCGTTCGATCTCGGAAGTTAAGCAACCTCGGGCTTGGTCAGTACTTGGATGGGTGACCGCCTAGGAATACCAAGTGTTGTAGTCACTTTTTTGTTTTTTTAGTGCTCCACAATCCGAGGTCGTATCGCTCAAAGTTTGAATTTGCATTGACGTTGTGGACTACGACCACACCAGGTTGAAAGCACCCGATCTCGTTCGATCTCGGAAGTTAAGCAACCTCGGGCTTGGTCAGTACTTGGATGGGTGACCGCCTAGGAATACCAAGTGTTGTAGTCACTTTTTTGTTTTTTTAGTGCTCCACAATCCGAGGTCGTATCGCTCAAAGTTTGAATTTGCATTGACGTTGTGGACTACGACCACACCAGGTTGAAAGCACCCGATCTCGTTCGATCTCGGAAGTTAAGCAACCACGGGCTTGGTCAGTACTTGGATGGGTGACCGCCTAGGAATACCAAGTGTTGTAGTCACTTTTTTGTTTTGTTTTTAGTGCTCCACAATCCGAGGTCGTATCGCCCAAAGTTTGAATTTGCAGAGACGTTCTGGACTACGACCACACCAGGTTGAAAGCACCCGATCTCGTTCGATCTCGGAAGTTAAGCAACCTCGGGCTTGGTCAGTACTTGGATGGGTGACCGCCTAGGAATACCAAGTGTTGTAGTCACTTTTTTGTTTTTTCAGTGCTCCAGAATCCGAGGTCGTATCGATCAAAGTTTGAATTTGCATTGACGTTGTGGACTACGACCACACAAGGTTGAAAGCACCCGATCTCGTTCGATCTCGGAAGTTAAGCAACCTCGGGCTTGGTCAGTACTTGGATGGGTGACCGCCTAGGAATACCAAGTGTTGTAGTCACTTTTTTGTTTTTTTAGTGCTCCACAATCCGAGGTCGTATCGATCAAAGTTTGAATTTGCATTGACGTTGTGGACTACGACCACACCAGGTTGAAAGCACCCGATCTCGTTCGATCTCGGAAGTTAAGCAACCTCGGGCTTGGTCAGTACTTGGATGGGTGACCGCCTAGGAATACCAAGTGTTGTAGTCTCGTTTTTTTTAGTGCATGAGAAACCGAGGTCGCTTCGATCAAAGTTTGAATTTGCAGAGAGGTTGTGGACTACGACCACACCAGGTTGAAAGCACCCGATCTCGTTCGATCTCGGAAGTTAAGCAACCTCGGGCTTGGTCAGTACTTGGATGTGTGACCGCCTAGGAATACCAAGTGTTGTAGTCACTTTTTTGTTTTTTTAGTGCTCCACAATCCGAGGTCGTATCGCTCAAAGTTTGAATTTGCATTGACGTTGTGGACTACGACCACACCAGGTTGAAAGCACCCGATCTCGTTCGATCTCGGAAGTTAAGCAACCTCGGGCTTGGTCAGTACTTGGATGGGTGACCGCCTAGGAATACCAAGTGTTGTAGTCACTTTTTTGTTTTTTTAGTGCTCCACAATCCGAGGTCGTATCGCTCAAAGTTTGAATTTGCATTGACGTCGTGGACTACGACCACACCAGGTTGAAAGCACCCGATCTCGTTCGATCTCGGAAGTTAAGCAACCTCGGGCTTGGTCAGTACTTGGATGGGTGACCGCCTAGGAATACCAAGTGTTGTAGTCACTTTTTTGTTTTTTTAGTGCTCCACAATCCGAGGTCGTATCGCTCAAAGTTTGAATTTGCATTGACGTTGTGGACTACGACCACACCAGGTTGAAAGCACCCGATCTCGTTCGATCTCGGAAGTTAAGCAACCTCGGGCTTGGTCAGTACTTGGATGGGTGACCGCCTAGGAATACCAAGTGTTGTAGTCTCGTTTTTTTAGTGCATGAGAAGCCGAGGTCGCTGCGATCAAAGTTTGAATTTGCAAGGAGGTTGTGGACTACGACCACACCAGGTTGAAAGCACCCGATCTCGTTCGATCTCGGAAGTTAAGCAACCTCGGGCTTGGTCAGTACTTGGATGGGTGACCGCCTAGGAATACCAAGTGTTGTAGTCTCGTTTTTTTTAGTGCATGAGAAACCGAGGTCGCTTCGATCAAAGTTTGAATTTGCAGAGAGGTTGTGGACTACGACCACACCAGGTTGAAAGCACCCGATCTCGTTCGATCTCGGAAGTTAAGCAACCTCGGGCTTGGTCAGTACTTGGATGGGTGACCGCCTAGGAATACCAAGTGTTGTAGTCACTTTTTTGTTTTTTTAGTGCTCCACAATCCGAGGTCGTATCGCTCAAAGTTTGAATTTGCATTGACGTTGTGGACTACGACCACACCAGGTTGAAAGCACCCGATCTCGTTCGATCTCGGAAGTTAAGCAACCTCGGGCTTGGTCAGTACTTGGATGGGTGACCGCCTAGGAATACCAAGTGTTGTAGTCACTTTTTTGTTTTTTTAGTGCTCCACAATCCGAGGTCGTATCGCTCAAAGTTTGAATTTGCATTGACGTTGTGGACTACGACCACACCAGGTTGAAAGCACCCGATCTCGTTCGATCTCGGAAGTTAAGCAACCTCGGGCTTGGTCAGTACTTGGATGGGTGACCGCCTAGGAATACCAAGTGTTGTAGTCACTTTTTTGTTTTTTTAGTGCTCCACAATCCGAGGTCGTATCGCTCAAAGTTTGAATTTGCATTGACGTTGTGGACTACGACCACACCAGGTTGAAAGCACCCGATCTCGTTCGATCTCGGAAGTTAAGCAACCTCGGGCTTGGTCAGTACTTGGATGGGTGACCGCCTAGGAATACCAAGTGTTGTAGTCACTTTTTTGTTTTTTTAGTGCTCCACAATCCGAGGTCGTATCGCTCAAAGTTTGAATTTGCATTGACGTTGTGGACTACGACCACACCAGGTTGAAAGCACCCGATCTCGTTCGATCTCGGAAGTTAAGCAACCTCGGGCTTGGTCAGTACTTGGATGGGTGACCGCCTAGGAATACCAAGTGTTGTAGTCTCGTTTTTTTAGTGCATGAGAAGCCGAGGTCGCTTCGATCAAAGTTTGAATTTGCAAGGAGGTTGTGGACTACGACCACACCAGGTTGAAAGCACCCGATCTCGTTCGATCTCGGAAGTTAAGCAACCTCGGGCTTCGTCAGTACTTGGATGGGTGACCGCCTAGGAATACCAAGTGTTGTAGTCACTTTTTTGTTTTTTTAGTGCTCCACAATCCGAGGTCGTATCGATCAAAGTTTGAATTTGCATTGACGTTGTGGACTACGACCACACCAGGTTGAAAGCACCCGATCTCGTTCGATCTCGGAAGTTAAGCAACCACGGGCTTGGTCAGTACTTGGATGGGTGACCGCCTAGGAATACCAAGTGTTGTAGTCACTTTTTTGTTTTGTTTTTAGTGCTCCACAATCCGAGGTCGTATCGCCCAAAGTTTGAATTTGCAGAGACGTTCCGGACTACGACCACACCAGGTTGAAAGCACCCGATCTCGTTCGATCTCGGAAGTTAAGCAACCTCGGGCTTGGTCAGTACTTGGATGGGTGACCGCCTAGGAATACCAAGTGTTGTAGTCACTTTTTTGTTTTTTCAGTGCTCCAGAATCCGAGGTCGTATCGATCAAAGTTTGAATTTGCATTGACGTTGTGGACTACGACCACACCAGGTTGAAAGCACCCGATCTCGTTCGATCTCGGAAGTTAAGCAACCTCGGGCTTGGTCAGTACTTGGATGGGTGACCGCCTAGGAATACCAAGTGTTGTAGTCACTTTTTTGTTTTTTTAGTGCTCCACAATCCGAGGTCGTATCGATCAAAGTTTGAATTTGCATTGACGTTGTGGACTACGACCACACCAGGTTGAAAGCACCCGATCTCGTTCGATCTCGGAAGTTAAGCAACCTCGGGCTTGGTCAGTACTTGGATGGGTGACCGCCTAGGAATACCAAGTGTTGTAGTCTCGTTTTTTTTAGTGCATGAGAAACCGAGGTCGCTTCGATCAAAGTTTGAATTTGCAGAGAGGTTGTGGACTACGACCACACCAGGTTGAAAGCACCCGATCTCGTTCGATCTCGGAAGTTAAGCAACCTCGGGCTTGGTCAGTACTTGGATGTGTGACCGCCTAGGAATACCAAGTGTTGTAGTCACTTTTTTGTTTTTTTAGTGCTCCACAATCCGAGGTCGTATCGCTCAAAGTTTGAATTTGCATTGACGTTGTGGACTACGACCACACCAGGTTGAAAGCACCCGATCTCGTTCGATCTCGGAAGTTAAGCAACCTCGGGCTTGGTCAGTACTTGGATGGGTGACCGCCTAGGAATACCAAGTGTTGTAGTCACTTTTTTGTTTTTTTAGTGCTCCACAATCCGAGGTCGTATCGCTCAAAGTTTGAATTTGCATTGACGTCGTGGACTACGACCACACCAGGTTGAAAGCACCCGATCTCGTTCGATCTCGGAAGTTAAGCAACCTCGGGCTTGGTCAGTACTTGGATGGGTGACCGCCTAGGAATACCAAGTGTTGTAGTCACTTTTTTGTTTTTTTAGTGCTCCACAATCCGAGGTCGTATCGCTCAAAGTTTGAATTTGCATTGACGTTGTGGACTACGACCACACCAGGTTGAAAGCACCCGATCTCGTTCGATCTCGGAAGTTAAGCAACCTCGGGCTTGGTCAGTACTTGGATGGGTGACCGCCTAGGAATACCAAGTGTTGTAGTCTCGTTTTTTTAGTGCATGAGAAGCCGAGGTCGCTGCGATCAAAGTTTGAATTTGCAAGGAGGTTGTGGACTACGACCACACCAGGTTGAAAGCACCCGATCTCGTTCGATCTCGGAAGTTAAGCAACCTCGGGCTTGGTCAGTACTTGGATGGGTGACCGCCTAGGAATACCAAGTGTTGTAGTCTCGTTTTTTTTAGTGCATGAGAAACCGAGGTCGCTTCGATCAAAGTTTGAATTTGCAGAGAGGTTGTGGACTACGACCACACCAGGTTGAAAGCACCCGATCTCGTTCGATCTCGGAAGTTAAGCAACCTCGGGCTTGGTCAGTACTTGGATGGGTGACCGCCTAGGAATACCAAGTGTTGTAGTCACTTTTTTGTTTTTTCAGTGCTCCAGAATCCGAGGTCGTATCGATCAAAGTTTGAATTTGCATTGACGTTGTGGACTACGACCACACCAGGTTGAAAGCACCCGATCTCGTTCGATCTCGGAAGTTAAGCAACCTCGGGCTTGGTCAGTACTTGGATGGGTGACCGCCTAGGAATACCAAGTGTTGTAGTCACTTTTTTGTTTTTTCAGTGCTCCAGAATCCGAGGTCGTATCGATCAAAGTTTGAATTTGCATTGACGTTGTGGACTACGACCACACCAGGTTGAAAGCACCCGATCTCGTTCGATCTCGGAAGTTAAGCAACCTCGGGCTTGGTCAGTACTTGGATGGGTGACCGCCTAGGAATACCAAGTGTTGTAGTCACTTTTTTGTTTTTTTAGTGCTCCACAATCCGAGGTCGTATCGATCAAAGTTTGAATTTGCATTGACGTTGTGGACTACGACCACACCAGGTTGAAAGCACCCGATCTCGTTCGATCTCGGAAGTTAAGCAACCTCGGGCTTGGTCAGTACTTGGATGGGTGACCGCCTAGGAATACCAAGTGTTGTAGTCTCGTTTTTTTTAGTGCATGAGAAACCGAGGTCGCTTCGATCAAAGTTTGAATTTGCAGAGAGGTTGTGGACTACGACCACACCAGGTTGAAAGCACCCGATCTCGTTCGATCTCGGAAGTTAAGCAACCTCGGGCTTGGTCAGTACTTGGATGTGTGACCGCCTAGGAATACCAAGTGTTGTAGTCACTTTTTTGTTTTTTTAGTGCTCCACAATCCGAGGTCGTATCGCTCAAAGTTTGAATTTGCATTGACGTTGTGGACTACGACCACACCAGGTTGAAAGCACCCGATCTCGTTCGATCTCGGAAGTTAAGCAACCTCGGGCTTGGTCAGTACTTGGATGGGTGACCGCCTAGGAATACCAAGTGTTGTAGTCACTTTTTTGTTTTTTTAGTGCTCCACAATCCGAGGTCGTATCGCTCAAAGTTTGAATTTGCATTGACGTCGTGGACTACGACCACACCAGGTTGAAAGCACCCGATCTCGTTCGATCTCGGAAGTTAAGCAACCTCGGGCTTGGTCAGTACTTGGATGGGTGACCGCCTAGGAATACCAAGTGTTGTAGTCACTTTTTTGTTTTTTTAGTGCTCCACAATCCGAGGTCGTATCGCTCAAAGTTTGAATTTGCATTGACGTTGTGGACTACGACCACACCAGGTTGAAAGCACCCGATCTCGTTCGATCTCGGAAGTTAAGCAACCTCGGGCTTGGTCAGTACTTGGATGGGTGACCGCCTAGGAATACCAAGTGTTGTAGTCTCGTTTTTTTAGTGCATGAGAAGCCGAGGTCGCTGCGATCAAAGTTTGAATTTGCAAGGAGGTTGTGGACTACGACCACACCAGGTTGAAAGCACCCGATCTCGTTCGATCTCGGAAGTTAAGCAACCTCGGGCTTGGTCAGTACTTGGATGGGTGACCGCCTAGGAATACCAAGTGTTGTAGTCTCGTTTTTTTTAGTGCATGAGAAACCGAGGTCGCTTCGATCAAAGTTTGAATTTGCAGAGAGGTTGTGGACTACGACCACACCAGGTTGAAAGCACCCGATCTCGTTCGATCTCGGAAGTTAAGCAACCTCGGGCTTGGTCAGTACTTGGATGGGTGACCGCCTAGGAATACCAAGTGTTGTAGTCACTTTTTTGTTTTTTTAGTGCTCCACAATCCGAGGTCGTATCGCTCAAAGTTTGAATTTGCATTGACGTTGTGGACTACGACCACACCAGGTTGAAAGCACCCGATCTCGTTCGATCTCGGAAGTTAAGCAACCTCGGGCTTGGTCAGTACTTGGATGGGTGACCGCCTAGGAATACCAAGTGTTGTAGTCACTTTTTTGTTTTTTTAGTGCTCCACAATCCGAGGTCGTATCGCTCAAAGTTTGAATTTGCATTGACGTTGTGGACTACGACCACACCAGGTTGAAAGCACCCGATCTCGTTCGATCTCGGAAGTTAAGCAACCTCGGGCTTGGTCAGTACTTGGATGGGTGACCGCCTAGGAATACCAAGTGTTGTAGTCACTTTTTTGTTTTTTTAGTGCTCCACAATCCGAGGTCGTATCGCTCAAAGTTTGAATTTGCATTGACGTTGTGGACTACGACCACACCAGGTTGAAAGCACCCGATCTCGTTCGATCTCGGAAGTTAAGCAACCTCGGGCTTGGTCAGTACTTGGATGGGTGACCGCCTAGGAATACCAAGTGTTGTAGTCACTTTTTTGTTTTTTTAGTGCTCCACAATCCGAGGTCGTATCGCTCAAAGTTTGAATTTGCATTGACGTTGTGGACTACGACCACACCAGGTTGAAAGCACCCGATCTCGTTCGATCTCGGAAGTTAAGCAACCTCGGGCTTGGTCAGTACTTGGATGGGTGACCGCCTAGGAATACCAAGTGTTGTAGTCTCGTTTTTTTAGTGCATGAGAAGCCGAGGTCGCTTCGATCAAAGTTTGAATTTGCAAGGAGGTTGTGGACTACGACCACACCAGGTTGAAAGCACCCGATCTCGTTCGATCTCGGAAGTTAAGCAACCTCGGGCTTCGTCAGTACTTGGATGGGTGACCGCCTAGGAATACCAAGTGTTGTAGTCACTTTTTTGTTTTTTTAGTGCTCCACAATCCGAGGTCGTATCGATCAAAGTTTGAATTTGCATTGACGTTGTGGACTACGACCACACCAGGTTGAAAGCACCCGATCTCGTTCGATCTCGGAAGTTAAGCAACCACGGGCTTGGTCAGTACTTGGATGGGTGACCGCCTAGGAATACCAAGTGTTGTAGTCACTTTTTTGTTTTGTTTTTAGTGCTCCACAATCCGAGGTCGTATCGCCCAAAGTTTGAATTTGCAGAGACGTTCCGGACTACGACCACACCAGGTTGAAAGCACCCGATCTCGTTCGATCTCGGAAGTTAAGCAACCTCGGGCTTGGTCAGTACTTGGATGGGTGACCGCCTAGGAATACCAAGTGTTGTAGTCACTTTTTTGTTTTTTCAGTGCTCCAGAATCCGAGGTCGTATCGATCAAAGTTTGAATTTGCATTGACGTTGTGGACTACGACCACACCAGGTTGAAAGCACCCGATCTCGTTCGATCTCGGAAGTTAAGCAACCTCGGGCTTGGTCAGTACTTGGATGGGTGACCGCCTAGGAATACCAAGTGTTGTAGTCACTTTTTTGTTTTTTTAGTGCTCCACAATCCGAGGTCGTATCGCTCAAAGTTTGAATTTGCATTGACGTTGTGGACTACGACCACACCAGGTTGAAAGCACCCGATCTCGTTCGATCTCGGAAGTTAAGCAACCTCGGGCTTGGTCAGTACTTGGATGGGTGACCGCCTAGGAATACCAAGTGTTGTAGTCTCGTTTTATTTAGTGCATGAGAAACCGAGGTCGCTTCGATCAAAGTTTGAATTTGCAGAGAGGTTGTGGACTACGACCACACCAGGTTGAAAGCACCCGATCTCGTTCGATCTCGGAAGTTAAGCAACCTCGGGCTTGGTCAGTACTTGGATGTGTGACCGCCTAGGAATACCAAGTGTTGTAGTCACTTTTTTGTTTTTTTAGTGCTCCACAATCCGAGGTCGTATCGCTCAAAGTTTGAATTTGCATTGACGTTGTGGACTACGACCACACCAGGTTGAAAGCACCCGATCTCGTTCGATCTCGGAAGTTAAGCAACCTCGGGCTTGGTCAGTACTTGGATGGGTGACCGCCTAGGAATACCAAGTGTTGTAGTCACTTTTTTGTTTTTTTAGTGCTCCACAATCCGAGGTCGTATCGCTCAAAGTTTGAATTTGCATTGACGTCGTGGACTACGACCACACCAGGTTGAAAGCACCCGATCTCGTTCGATCTCGGAAGTTAAGCAACCTCGGGCTTGGTCAGTACTTGGATGGGTGACCGCCTAGGAATACCAAGTGTTGTAGTCACTTTTTTGTTTTTTTAGTGCTCCACAATCCGAGGTCGTATCGCTCAAAGTTTGAATTTGCATTGACGTTGTGGACTACGACCACACCAGGTTGAAAGCACCCGATCTCGTTCGATCTCGGAAGTTAAGCAACCTCGGGCTTGGTCAGTACTTGGATGGGTGACCGCCTAGGAATACCAAGTGTTGTAGTCTCGTTTTTTTAGTGCATGAGAAGCCGAGGTCGCTGCGATCAAAGTTTGAATTTGCAAGGAGGTTGTGGACTACGACCACACCAGGTTGAAAGCACCCGATCTCGTTCGATCTCGGAAGTTAAGCAACCTCGGGCTTGGTCAGTACTTGGATGGGTGACCGCCTAGGAATACCAAGTGTTGTAGTCTCGTTTTTTTTAGTGCATGAGAAACCGAGGTCGCTTCGATCAAAGTTTGAATTTGCAGAGAGGTTGTGGACTACGACCACACCAGGTTGAAAGCACCCGATCTCGTTCGATCTCGGAAGTTAAGCAACCTCGGGCTTGGTCAGTACTTGGATGGGTGACCGCCTAGGAATACCAAGTGTTGTAGTCACTTTTTTGTTTTTTTAGTGCTCCACAATCCGAGGTCGTATCGCTCAAAGTTTGAATTTGCATTGACGTTGTGGACTACGACCACACCAGGTTGAAAGCACCCGATCTCGTTCGATCTCGGAAGTTAAGCAACCTCGGGCTTGGTCAGTACTTGGATGGGTGACCGCCTAGGAATACCAAGTGTTGTAGTCACTTTTTTGTTTTTTTAGTGCTCCACAATCCGAGGTCGTATCGCTCAAAGTTTGAATTTGCATTGACGTTGTGGACTACGACCACACCAGGTTGAAAGCACCCGATCTCGTTCGATCTCGGAAGTTAAGCAACCTCGGGCTTGGTCAGTACTTGGATGGGTGACCGCCTAGGAATACCAAGTGTTGTAGTCACTTTTTTGTTTTTTTAGTGCTCCACAATCCGAGGTCGTATCGCTCAAAGTTTGAATTTGCATTGACGTTGTGGACTACGACCACACCAGGTTGAAAGCACCCGATCTCGTTCGATCTCGGAAGTTAAGCAACCTCGGGCTTGGTCAGTACTTGGATGGGTGACCGCCTAGGAATACCAAGTGTTGTAGTCACTTTTTTGTTTTTTTAGTGCTCCACAATCCGAGGTCGTATCGCTCAAAGTTTGAATTTGCATTGACGTTGTGGACTACGACCACACCAGGTTGAAAGCACCCGATCTCGTTCGATCTCGGAAGTTAAGCAACCTCGGGCTTGGTCAGTACTTGGATGGGTGACCGCCTAGGAATACCAAGTGTTGTAGTCTCGTTTTTTTAGTGCATGAGAAGCCGAGGTCGCTTCGATCAAAGTTTGAATTTGCAAGGAGGTTGTGGACTACGACCACACCAGGTTGAAAGCACCCGATCTCGTTCGATCTCGGAAGTTAAGCAACCTCGGGCTTCGTCAGTACTTGGATGGGTGACCGCCTAGGAATACCAAGTGTTGTAGTCACTTTTTTGTTTTTTTAGTGCTCCACAATCCGAGGTCGTATCGATCAAAGTTTGAATTTGCATTGACGTTGTGGACTACGACCACACCAGGTTGAAAGCACCCGATCTCGTTCGATCTCGGAAGTTAAGCAACCACGGGCTTGGTCAGTACTTGGATGGGTGACCGCCTAGGAATACCAAGTGTTGTAGTCACTTTTTTGTTTTGTTTTTAGTGCTCCACAATCCGAGGTCGTATCGCCCAAAGTTTGAATTTGCAGAGACGTTCCGGACTACGACCACACCAGGTTGAAAGCACCCGATCTCGTTCGATCTCGGAAGTTAAGCAACCTCGGGCTTGGTCAGTACTTGGATGGGTGACCGCCTAGGAATACCAAGTGTTGTAGTCACTTTTTTGTTTTTTCAGTGCTCCAGAATCCGAGGTCGTATCGATCAAAGTTTGAATTTGCATTGACGTTGTGGACTACGACCACACCAGGTTGAAAGCACCCGATCTCGTTCGATCTCGGAAGTTAAGCAACCTCGGGCTTGGTCAGTACTTGGATGGGTGACCGCCTAGGAATACCAAGTGTTGTAGTCACTTTTTTGTTTTTTTAGTGCTCCACAATCCGAGGTCGTATCGCTCAAAGTTTGAATTTGCATTGACGTTGTGGACTACGACCACACCAGGTTGAAAGCACCCGATCTCGTTCGATCTCGGAAGTTAAGCAACCTCGGGCTTGGTCAGTACTTGGATGGGTGACCGCCTAGGAATACCAAGTGTTGTAGTCTCGTTTTATTTAGTGCATGAGAAACCGAGGTCGCTTCGATCAAAGTTTGAATTTGCACAGAGGTTGTGGACTACGACCACACCAGGTTGAAAGCACCCGATCTCGTTCGATCTCGGAAGTTAAGCAACCTCGGGCTTGGTCAGTACTTGGATGGGTGACCGCCTAGGAATACCAAGTGTTGTAGTCTCGTTTTTTTTAGTGCATGAGAAACCGAGGTCGCTTCGATCAAAGTTTGAATTTGCAGAGAGGTTGTGGACTACGACCACACCAGGTTGAAAGCACCCGATCTCGTTCGATCTCGGAAGTTAAGCAACCTCGGGCTTGGTCAGTACTTGGATGGGTGACCGCCTAGGAATACCAAGTGTTGTAGTCACTTTTTTGTTTTTTTAGTGCTCCACAATCCGAGGTCGTATCGCTCAAAGTTTGAATTTGCATTGACGTTGTGGACTACGACCACACCAGGTTGAAAGCACCCGATCTCGTTCGATCTCGGAAGTTAAGCAACCTCGGGCTTGGTCAGTACTTGGATGGGTGACCGCCTAGGAATACCAAGTGTTGTGGTCACTTTTTTGTTTTGTTTTTAGTGCTCCACAATCCGAGGTCGTATCGCTCAAAGTTTGAATAAGCATTGACGTTGTGGACTACGACCACACCAGGTTGAAAGTACCCGATCTCGTTCGATCTCGGAAGTTAAGCAACCTCGGGCTTGGTCAGTACTTGGATGGGTGACCGCCTAGGAATACCAAGTGTTGTAGTCACTTTTTTGTTTTGTTTTTAGTGCTCCAGAATCCGAGGTCGTATCGCCCAAAGTTTGAATTTGCAGAGACGTTCTGGACTACGACCACACCAGGTTGAAAGCACCCGATCTCGTTCGATCTCGGAAGTTAAGCAACCTCGGCCTTGGTCAGTACTTGGATGGGTGACCGCCTAGGAATACCAAGTGTTGTAGTCTCGTTTTTTTAGTGCATGAGAAACCGAGGTCGTATCGCCCAAAGTTTGAATTTGCAGAGACGTTGTGGACTACGACCACACCAGGTTGAAAGCACCCGATCTCGTTCGATCTCGGAAGTTAAGCAACCTCGGGCTTGGTCAGTACTTGGATGGGTGACCGCCTAGGAATACCAAGTGTTGTAGTCACTTTTTTGTTTTGTTTTTAGTGCTTCACAATCCGAGGGCGTATAGCTCAAAGTTTGAATTTACATTGACGTTGTGGACTACGACCACACCAGGTTGAAAGCACCCGATCTCGTTCGATCTCGGAAGTTAAGCAGCCTCGGGCTTGGTCAGTACTTGGATGGGTGACCGCCTAGGAATACCAAGTGTTGTAGTCACTTTTTTGTTTTGTTTTTAGTGCTCCACAATCCGAGGTCGTATCGCTCAAAGTTTGAATTTGTATTGACGTTGTGGACTACGACCACACCAGGTTGAAAGCACCCGATCTCGTTCGATCTCGGAAGTTAAGCAACCTCGGGCTTGGTCAGTACTTGGATGGGTGACCGCCTAGGAATACCAAGTGTTGTAGTCACTTTTTTGTTTTTTTAGTGCTCCACAATCCGAGGTCGTATCGCTCAAAGTTTGAATTTGCATTGACGTCGTGGACTACGACCACACCAGGTTGAAAGCACCCGATCTCGTTCGATCTCGGAAGTTAAGCAACCTCGGGCTTGGTCAGTACTTGGATGGGTGACCGCCTAGGAATACCAAGTGTTGTAGTCACTTTTTTGTTTTTTTAGTGCTCCACAATCCGAGGTCGTATCGCTCAAAGTTTGAATTTGCATTGACGTTGTGGACTACGACCACACCAGGTTGAAAGCACCCGATCTCGTTCGATCTCGGAAGTTAAGCAACCTCGGGCTTGGTCAGTACTTGGATGGGTGACCGCCTAGGAATACCAAGTGTTGTAGTCACTTTTTTGTTTTGTTTTTAGTGCTCCACAATCCGAGGTCGTATCGCTCAAAGTTTGAATTTGCATTGACGTCGTGGACTACGACCACACCAGGTTGAAAGCACCCGATCTCGTTCGATCTCGGAAGTTAAGCAACCTCGGGCTTGGTCAGTACTTGGATGGGTGACCGCCTAGGAATACCAAGTGTTGTAGTCACTTTTTTGTTTTTTTAGTGCTCCACAATCCGAGGTCGTATCGCTCAAAGTTTGAATTTGCATTGACGTTGTGGACTACGACCACACCAGGTTGAAAGCACCCGATCTCGTTCGATCTCGGAAGTTAAGCAACCTCGGGCTTGGTCAGTACTTGGATGGGTGACCGCCTAGGAATACCAAGTGTTGTAGTCTCGTTTTTTTAGTGCATGAGAAGCCGAGGTCGCTGCGATCAAAGTTTGAATTTGCAAGGAGGTTGTGGACTACGACCACACCAGGTTGAAAGCACCCGATCTCGTTCGATCTCGGAAGTTAAGCAACCTCGGGCTTGGTCAGTACTTGGATGGGTGACCGCCTAGGAATACCAAGTGTTGTAGTCTCGTTTTTTTTAGTGCATGAGAAACCGAGGTCGCTTCGATCAAAGTTTGAATTTGCAGAGAGGTTGTGGACTACGACCACACCAGGTTGAAAGCACCCGATCTCGTTCGATCTCGGAAGTTAAGCAACCTCGGGCTTGGTCAGTACTTGGATGGGTGACCGCCTAGGAATACCAAGTGTTGTAGTCACTTTTTTGTTTTTTTAGTGCTCCACAATCCGAGGTCGTATCGCTCAAAGTTTGAATTTGCATTGACGTTGTGGACTACGACCACACCAGGTTGAAAGCACCCGATCTCGTTCGATCTCGGAAGTTAAGCAACCTCGGGCTTGGTCAGTACTTGGATGGGTGACCGCCTAGGAATACCAAGTGTTGTAGTCACTTTTTTGTTTTTTTAGTGCTCCACAATCCGAGGTCGTATCGCTCAAAGTTTGAATTTGCATTGACGTTGTGGACTACGACCACACCAGGTTGAAAGCACCCGATCTCGTTCGATCTCGGAAGTTAAGCAACCTCGGGCTTGGTCAGTACTTGGATGGGTGACCGCCTAGGAATACCAAGTGTTGTAGTCACTTTTTTGTTTTTTTAGTGCTCCACAATCCGAGGTCGTATCGCTCAAAGTTTGAATTTGCATTGACGTTGTGGACTACGACCACACCAGGTTGAAAGCACCCGATCTCGTTCGATCTCGGAAGTTAAGCAACCTCGGTCTTGGTCAGTACTTGGATGGGTGACCGCCTAGGAATACCAAGTGTTGTAGTCACTTTTTTGTTTTTTTAGTGCTCCACAATCCGAGGTCGTATCGCTCAAAGTTTGAATTTGCATTGACGTTGTGGACTACGACCACACCAGGTTGAAAGCACCCGATCTCGTTCGATCTCGGAAGTTAAGCAACCTCGGGCTTGGTCAGTACTTGGATGGGTGACCGCCTAGGAATACCAAGTGTTGTAGTCTCGTTTTTTTAGTGCATGAGAAGCCGAGGTCGCTTCGATCAAAGTTTGAATTTGCAAGGAGGTTGTGGACTACGACCACACCAGGTTGAAAGCACCCGATCTCGTTCGATCTCGGAAGTTAAGCAACCTCGGGCTTCGTCAGTACTTGGATGGGTGACCGCCTAGGAATACCAAGTGTTGTAGTCACTTTTTTGTTTTTTTAGTGCTCCACAATCCGAGGTCGTATCGATCAAAGTTTCAATTTGCATTGACGTTGTGGACTACGACCACACCAGGTTGAAAGCACCCGATCTCGTTCGATCTCGGAAGTTAAGCAACCACGGGCTTGGTCAGTACTTGGATGGGTGACCGCCTAGGAATACCAAGTGTTGTAGTCACTTTTTTGTTTTGTTTTTAGTGCTCCACAATCCGAGGTCGTATCGCCCAAAGTTTGAATTTGCAGAGACGTTCCGGACTACGACCACACCAGGTTGAAAGCACCCGATCTCGTTCGATCTCGGAAGTTAAGCAACCTCGGGCTTGGTCAGTACTTGGATGGGTGACCGCCTAGGAATACCAAGTGTTGTAGTCACTTTTTTGTTTTTTCAGTGCTCCAGAATCCGAGGTCGTATCGATCAAAGTTTGAATTTGCATTGACGTTGTGGACTACGACCACACCAGGTTGAAAGCACCCGATCTCGTTCGATCTCGGAAGTTAAGCAACCTCGGGCTTGGTCAGTACTTGGATGGGTGACCGCCTAGGAATACCAAGTGTTGTAGTCACTTTTTTGTTTTTTTAGTGCTCCACAATCCGAGGTCGTATCGCTCAAAGTTTGAATTTGCATTGACGTTGTGGACTACGACCACACCAGGTTGAAAGCACCCGATCTCGTTCGATCTCGGAAGTTAAGCAACCTCGGGCTTGGTCAGTACTTGGATGGGTGACCGCCTAGGAATACCAAGTGTTGTAGTCTCGTTTTATTTAGTGCATGAGAAACCGAGGTCGCTTCGATCAAAGTTTGAATTTGCAGAGAGGTTGTGGACTACGACCACACCAGGTTGAAAGCACCCGATCTCGTTCGATCTCGGAAGTTAAGCAACCTCGGGCTTGGTCAGTACTTGGATGGGTGACCGCCTAGGAATACCAAGTGTTGTAGTCTCGTTTTTTTTAGTGCATGAGAAACCGAGGTCGCTTCGATCAAAGTTTGAATTTGCAGAGAGGTTGTGGACTACGACCACACCAGGTTGAAAGCACCCGATCTCGTTCGATCTCGGAAGTTAAGCAACCTCGGGCTTGGTCAGTACTTGGATGGGTGACCGCCTAGGAATACCAAGTGTTGTAGTCACTTTTTTGTTTTTTTAGTGCTCCACAATCCGAGGTCGTATCGCTCAAAGTTTGAATTTGCATTGACGTTGTGGACTACGACCACACCAGGTTGAAAGCACCCGATCTCGTTCGATCTCGGAAGTTAAGCAACCTCGGGCTTGGTCAGTACTTGGATGGGTGACCGCCTAGGAATACCAAGTGTTGTGGTCACTTTTTTGTTTTGTTTTTAGTGCTCCACAATCCGAGGTCGTATCGCTCAAAGTTTGAATAAGCATTGACGTTGTGGACTACGACCACACCAGGTTGAAAGTACCCGATCTCGTTCGATCTCGGAAGTTAAGCAACCTCGGGCTTGGTCAGTACTTGGATGGGTGACCGCCTAGGAATACCAAGTGTTGTAGTCACTTTTTTGTTTTGTTTTTAGTGCTCCAGAATCCGAGGTCGTATCGCCCAAAGTTTGAATTTGCAGAGACGTTCTGGACTACGACCACACCAGGTTGAAAGCACCCGATCTCGTTCGATCTCGGAAGTTAAGCAACCTCGGCCTTGGTCAGTACTTGGATGGGTGACCGCCTAGGAATACCAAGTGTTGTAGTCTCGTTTTTTTAGTGCATGAGAAACCGAGGTCGTATCGCCCAAAGTTTGAATTTGCAGAGACGTTGTGGACTACGACCACACCAGGTTGAAAGCACCCGATCTCGTTCGATCTCGGAAGTTAAGCAACCTCGGGCTTGGTCAGTACTTGGATGGGTGACCGCCTAGGAATACCAAGTGTTGTAGTCACTTTTTTGTTTTGTTTTTAGTGCTTCACAATCCGAGGGCGTATCGCTCAAAGTTTGAATTTACATTGACGTTGTGGACTACGACCACACCAGGTTGAAAGCACCCGATCTCGTTCGATCTCGGAAGTTAAGCAGCCTCGGGCTTGGTCAGTACTTGGATGGGTGACCGCCTAGGAATACCAAGTGTTGTAGTCACTTTTTTGTTTTGTTTTTAGTGCTCCACAATCCGAGGTCGTATCGCTCAAAGTTTGAATTTGTATTGACGTTGTGGACTACGACCACACCAGGTTGAAAGCACCCGATCTCGTTCGATCTCGGAAGTTAAGCAACCTCGGGCTTGGTCAGTACTTGGATGGGTGACCGCCTAGGAATACCAAGTGTTGTAGTCACTTTTTTGTTTTTTCAGTGCTCCAGAATCCGAGGTCGTATCGATCAAAGTTTGAATTTGCATTGACGTTGTGGACTACGACCACACCAGGTTGAAAGCACCCGATCTCGTTCGATCTCGGAAGTTAAGCAACCTCGGGCTTGGTCAGTACTTGGATGGGTGACCGCCTAGGAATACCAAGTGTTGTAGTCACTTTTTTGTTTTTTTAGTGCTCCACAATCCGAGGTCGTATCGATCAAAGTTTGAATTTGCATTGACGTTGTGGACTACGACCACACCAGGTTGAAAGCACCCGATCTCGTTCGATCTCGGAAGTTAAGCAACCTCGGGCTTGGTCAGTACTTGGATGGGTGACCGCCTAGGAATACCAAGTGTTGTAGTCACTTTTTTGTTTTTTTAGTGCTCCACAATCCGAGGTCGTATCGCTCAAAGTTTGAATTTGCATTGACGTTGTGGACTACGACGACACCAGGTTGAAAGCACCCGATCTCGTTCGATCTCGGAAGTTAAGCAACCTCGGGCTTGGTCAGTACATGGATGGGTGACCGCCTAGGAATACCAAGTGTTGTAGTCTCGTTTTTTTAGTGCATGAGAAACCGAGGTCGCTTCGATCAAAGTTTGAATTTGCAGAGAGAATGTGGACTACGACCACACCAGGTTGAAAGCACCCGATCTCGTTCGATCTCGGAAGTTAAGCAACCTCGGGCTTGGTCAGTACTTGGATGGGTGACCGCCTAGGAATACCAAGTGTTGTAGTCACTTTTTTGTTTTTTTAGTGCTCCACAATCCGAGGTCGTATCGCTCAAAGTTTGAATTTGCATTGACGTTGTGGACTACGACCACAGCAGGTTGAAAGCACCCGATCTCGTTCGATCTCGGAAGTTAAGCAACCACGGGCTTGGTCAGTACTTGGATGGGTGACCGCCTAGGAATACCAAGTGTTGTAGTCACTTTTTTGTTTTGTTTTTAGTGCTCCACAATCCGAGGTCGTATCGCCCAAAGTTTGAATTTGCAGAGACGTTCTGGACTACGACCACACCAGGTTGAAAGCACCCGATCTCGTTCGATCTCGGCAGTTAAGCAACCTCGGGCTTGGTCAGTACTTGGATGGGTGACCGCCTAGGAATACCAAGTGTTGTAGTCACTTTTTTGTTTTTTCAGTGCTCCAGAATCCGAGGTCGTATCGATCAAAGTTTGAATTTGCATTGACGTTGTGGACTACGACCACACCAGGTTGAAAGCACCCGATCTCGTTCGATCTCGGAAGTTAAGCAACCTCGGGCTTGGTCAGTACTTGGATGGGTGACCGCCTAGGAATACCAAGTGTTCTAGTCACTTTTTTGTTTTTTTAGTGCTCCACAATCCGAGGTCGTATCGATCAAAGTTTGAATTTGCATTGACGTTGTGGACTACGACCACACCAGGTTGAAAGCACCCGATCTCGTTCGATCTCGGAAGTTAAGCAACCTCGGGCTTGGTCAGTACTTGGATGGGTGACCGCCTAGGAATACCAAGTGTTGTAGTCTCGTTTTTTTTAGTGCATGAGAAACCGAGGTCGCTTCGATCAAAGTTTGAATTTGCAGAGAGGTTGTGGACTACGACCACACCAGGTTGAAAGCACCCGATCTCGTTCGATCTCGGAAGTTAAGCAACCTCGGGCTTGGTCAGTACTTGGATGGGTGACCGCCTAGGAATACCAAGTGTTGTAGTCACTTTTTTGTTTTTTTAGTGCTCCACAATCCGAGGTCGTATCGCTCAAAGTTTGAATTTGCATTGACGTTGTGGACTACGACCACACCAGGTTGAAAGCACCCGATCTCGTTCGATCTCGGAAGTTAAGCAACCTCCGCCTTGGTCAGTACTTGGATGGGTGACCGCCTAGGAATACCAAGTGTTGTGGTCACTTTTTTGTTTTGTTTTTAGTGCTCCACAATCCGAGGTCGTATCGCTCAAACTTTGAATAAGCATTGACGTTGTGAACTACGACCACACCAGGTTAAAAGTACCCGATCTCGTTCGATCTCGGAAGTTAAGCAACCTCGGGCTTGGTCAGTACTTGGATGGGTGACCGCCTAGGAATACCAAGTGTTGTAGTCACTTTTTTGTTTTGTTTTTTGTGCTCCAGAATCCGAGGTCGTATCGCCCAAAGTTTGAATTTGCAGAGACGTTCTGGACTACGACCACACCAGGTTGAAAGCACCCGATCTCGTTCGATCTCGGAAGTTAAGCAACCTCGGCCTTGGTCAGTACTTGGATGGGTGACCGCCTAGGAATACCAAGTGTTGTAGTCTCGTTTTTTTAGTGCATGAGAAACCGAGGTCGTATCGCCCAAAGTTTGAATTTGCAGAGACGTTCTGGACTACGACCACACCAGGTTGAAAGCACCCGATCTCGTTCGATCTCGGAAGTTAAGCAACCTCGGGCTTGGTCAGTACTTGGATGGGTGACCGCCTAGGAATACCAAGTGTTGTAGTCACTTTTTTGTTTTGTTTTTAGTGCTTCACAATCCGAGGGCGTATCGCTCAAAGTTTGAATTTGCATTGACGTTGTGGACTACGACCACACCAGGTTGAAAGCACCCGATCTCGTTCGATCTCGGAAGTTAAGCAGCCTCGGGCTTGGTCAGTACTTGGATGGGTGACCGCCTAGGAATACCAAGTGTTGTAGTCGCTTTTTTGTTTTGTTTTTAGTGCTCCACAATCCGAGGTCGTATCGCTCAAAGTTTGAATTTGTATTGACGTTGTGGACTACGACCACACCAGGTTGAAAGCACCCGATCTCGTTCGATCTCGGAAGTTAAGCAACCTCGGGCTTGGTCAGTACTTGGATGGGTGACCGCCTAGGAATACCAAGTGTTGTAGTAATTTTTTTGTTTTTTCAGTGCTCCATAATCCGAGGTCGTATCGATCAAAGTTTGAATTTGCATTGACGTTGTGGACTACGACCACACCAGGTTGAAAGCACCCGATCTCGTTCGATCTCGGAAGTTAAGCAACCTCGGGCTTGGTCAGTACTTGGATGGGTGACCGCCTAGGAATACCAAGTGTTGTAGTCCCTTTTTTGTTTTTTTAGTGCTCCACAATCCGAGGTCGTATCGATCAAAGTTTGAATTTGCATTGACGTTGTGGACTACGACCACACCGGGTTGAAAGCACCCGATCTCGTTCGATCTCGGAAGTTAAGCAACCTCGGGCTTGGTCAGTACTTGGATGGGTGACCGCCTAGGAATACCAAGTGTTGTAGTCTCGTTTTTTTAGTGCATGAGAAACCGAGGTCGCTTCGATCAAAGTTTGAATTTGCAGAGAGGTTGTGGACTACGACCACACCAGGTTGAAAGCACCCGATCTCGTTCGATCTCGGAAGTTAAGCAACCTCGGGCTTGGTCAGTACTTGGATGGGTGACCGCCTAGGAATACCAAGTGTTGTAGTCACTTTTTTGTTTTTTTAGTGCTCCACAATCCGAGGTCGTATCGCTCAAAGTTTGAATTTGCAGAGACGTTCTGGACTACGACCACACCGGGTTGAAAGCACCCGATCTCGTTCGATCTCGGAAGTTAAGCAACCACGGGCTTGGTCAGTACTTGGATGGGTGACCGCCTAGGAATACCAAGTGTTGTAGTCACTTTTTTGTTTTGTTTTTAGTGCTCCACAATCCGAGGTCGTATCGCCCAAAGTTTGAATTTGCAGAGACGTTGTGGACTACGACCACACCAGGTTGAAAGCACCCGATCTCGTTCGATCTCGGCAGTTAAGCAACCTCGGGCTTGGTCAGTACTTGGATGGGTGACCGCCTAGGAATACCAAGTGTTGTAGTCACTTTTTTGTTTTTTCAGTGCTCCAGAATCCGAGGTCGTATCGATCAAAGTTTGAATTTGCATTGACGTTGTGGACTACGACCACACCAGGTTGAAAGCACCCGATCTCGTTCGATCTCGGAAGTTAAGCAACCTCGGGCTTGGTCAGTACTTGGATGGGTGACCGCCTAGGAATACCAAGTGTTCTAGTCACTTTTTTGTTTTTTTAGTGCTCCACAATCCGAGGTCGTATCGATCAAAGTTTGAATTTGCATTGACGTTGTGGACTACGACCACACCAGGTTGAAAGCACCCGATCTCGTTCGATCTCGGAAGTTAAGCAACCTCGGGCTTGGTCAGTACTTGGATGGGTGACCGCCTAGGAATACCAAGTGTTGTAGTCTCGTTTTTTTTAGTGCATGAGAAACCGAGGTCGCTTCGATCAAAGTTTGAATTTGCAGAGAGGTTGTGGACTACGACCACACCAGGTTGAAAGCACCCGATCTCGTTCGATCTCGGAAGTTAAGCAACCTCGGGCTTGGTCAGTACTTGGATGGGTGACCGCCTAGGAATACCAAGTGTTGTAGTCACTTTTTTGTTTTTTTAGTGCTCCACAATCCGAGGTCGTATCGCTCAAAGTTTGAATTTGCATTGACGTTGTGGACTACGACCACACCAGGTTGAAAGCACCCGATCTCGTTCGATCTCGGAAGTTAAGCAACCTCCGCCTTGGTCAGTACTTGGATGGGTGACCGCCTAGGAATACCAAGTGTTGTAGTCACTTTTTTGTTTTGTTTTTTGTGCTCCAGAATCCGAGGTCGTATCGCTCAAACTTTGAATAAGCATTGACGTTGTGGACTACGACCACACCAGGTTAAAAGTACCCGATCTCGTTCGATCTCGGAAGTTAAGCAACCTCGGGCTTGGTCAGTACTTGGATGGGTGACCGCCTAGGAATACCAAGTGTTGTAGTCACTTTTTTGTTTTGTTTTTTGTGCTCCAGAATCCGAGGTCGTATCGCCCAAAGTTTGAATTTGCAGAGACGTTCTGGACTACGACCACACCAGGTTGAAAGCACCCGATCTCGTTCGATCTCGGAAGTTAAGCAACCTCGGCCTTGGTCAGTACTTGGATGGGTGACCGCCTAGGAATACCAAGTGTTGTAGTCTCGTTTTTTTAGTGCATGAGAAACCGAGGTCGTATCGCCCAAAGTTTGAATTTGCAGAGACGTTCTGGACTACGACCACACCAGGTTGAAAGCACCCGATCTCGTTCGATCTCGGAAGTTAAGCAACCTCGGGCTTGGTCAGTACTTGGATGGGTGACCGCCTAGGAATACCAAGTGTTGTAGTCACTTTTTTGTTTTGTTTTTAGTGCTTCACAATCCGAGGGCGTATCGCTCAAAGTTTGAATTTGCATTGACGTTGTGGACTACGACCACACCAGGTTGAAAGCACCCGATCTCGTTCGATCTCGGAAGTTAAGCAGCCTCGGGCTTGGTCAGTACTTGGATGGGTGACCGCCTAGGAATACCAAGTGTTGTAGTCGCTTTTTTGTTTTGTTTTTAGTGCTCCACAATCCGAGGTCGTATCGCTCAAAGTTTGAATTTGTATTGACGTTGTGGACTACGACCACACCAGGTTGAAAGCACCCGATCTCGTTCGATCTCGGAAGTTAAGCAACCTCGGGCTTGGTCAGTACTTGGATGGGTGACCGCCTAGGAATACCAAGTGTTGTAGTAATTTTTTTGTTTTTTCAGTGCTCCAGAATCCGAGGTCGTATCGATCAAAGTTTGAATTTGCATTGACGTTGTGGACTACGACCACACCAGGTTGAAAGCACCCGATCTCGTTCGATCTCGGAAGTTAAGCAACCTCGGGCTTGGTCAGTACTTGGATGGGTGACCGCCTAGGAATACCAAGTGTTGTAGTCCCTTTTTTGTTTTTTTAGTGCTCCACAATCCGAGGTCGTATCGATCAAAGTTTGAATTTGCATTGACGTTGTGGACTACGACCACACCGGGTTGAAAGCACCCGATCTCGTTCGATCTCGGAAGTTAAGCAACCTCGGGCTTGGTCAGTACTTGGATGGGTGACCGCCTAGGAATACCAAGTGTTGTAGTCTCGTTTTTTTAGTGCATGAGAAACCGAGGTCGCTTCGATCAAAGTTTGAATTTGCAGAGAGGTTGTGGACTACGACCACACCAGGTTGAAAGCACCCGATCTCGTTCGATCTCGGAAGTTAAGCAACCTCGGGCTTGGTCAGTACTTGGATGGGTGACCGCCTAGGAATACCAAGTGTTGTAGTCACTTTTTTGTTTTTTTAGTGCTCCACAATCCGAGGTCGTATCGCTCAAAGTTTGAATTTGCAGAGACGTTCTGGACTACGACCACACCGGGTTGAAAGCACCCGATCTCGTTCGATCTCGGAAGTTAAGCAACCACGGGCTTGGTCAGTACTTGGATGGGTGACCGCCTAGGAATACCAAGTGTTGTAGTCACTTTTTTGTTTTGTTTTTAGTGCTCCACAATCCGAGGTCGTATCGCTCAAAGTTTGAATTTGCATTGACGTTGTGGACTACGACCACACCAGGTTGAAAGCACCCGATCTCGTTCGATCTCGGAAGTTAAGCAACCTCGGGCTTGGTCAGTACTTGGATGGGTGACCGCCTAGGAATACCAAGTGTTGTAGTCACTTTTTTGTTTTTTCAGTGCTCCAGAATCCGAGGTCGTATCGATCAAAGTTTGAATTTGCATTGACGTTGTGGACTACGACCACACCAGGTTGAAAGCACCCGATCTCGTTCGATCTCGGAAGTTAAGCAACCTCGGGCTTGGTCAGTACTTGGATGGGTGACCGCCTAGGAATACCAAGTGTTCTAGTCACTTTTTTGTTTTTTTAGTGCTCCACAATCCGAGGTCGTATCGCTCAAAGTTTGAATTTGCAGAGACGTTGTGGACTACGACCACACCAGGTTGAAAGCACCCGATCTCGTTCGATCTCGGAAGTTAAGCAACCTCGGGCTTGGTCAGTACTTGGATGGGTGACCGCCTAGGAATACCAAGTGTTGTAGTCTCGTTTTTTTAGTGCATGAGAAACCGAGGTCGCTTCGATCAAAGTTTGAATTTGCAGGGAGGTTGTGGACTACGACCACACCAGGTTGAAAGCACCCGATCTCGTTCGATCTCGGAAGTTAAGCAACCTCGGGCTTGGTCAGTACTTGGATGGGTGACCGCCTAGGAATACCAAGTGTTGTAGTCACTTTTTTGTTTTTTCAGTGCTCCAGAATCCGAGGTCGTATCGATCAAAGTTTGAATTTGCATTGACGTTGTGGACTACGACCACACCAGGTTGAAAGCACCCGATCTCGTTCGATCTCGGAAGTTAAGCAACCTCGGGCTTGGTCAGTACTTGGATGGGTGACCGCCTAGGAATACCAAGTGTTGTAGTCACTTTTTTGTTTTGTTTTTAGTGCTCCACAATCCGAGGTCGTATCGATCAAAGTTTGAATTTGCATTGACGTTGTGGACTACGACCACACCAGGTTGAAAGCACCCGATCTCGTTCGATCTCGGAAGTTAAGCAACCTCGGGCTTGGTCAGTACTTGGATGGCTGACTGCCTAGGAATACCAAGTGTTGTAGTCTCGTTTTTTTAGTGCATGAGAAACCGAGGTCGCTTCGATCAAAGTTTGAATTTGCAGAGAGGTTGTGGACTACGACCACACCAGGTTGAAAGCACCCGATCTCGTTCGATCTCGGAAGTTAAGCAACCACGGGCTTGGTCAGTACTTGGATGGGTGACCGCCTAGGAATACCAAGTGTTGTAGTCACTTTTTTGTTTTGTTTTTAGTGCTCCACAATCCGAGGTCGTATCGCCCAAAGTTTGAATTTGCAGAGACGTTCTGGACTACGACCACACCAGGTTGAAAGCACCCGATCTCGTTCGATCTCGGAAGTTAAGCACTAGGAATACCAAGTGTTGTAGTCACTTTTTTGTTTTGTTTTTAGTGTTCCACAATCCGAGGTCGTATCGCTCAAAGTTTGAATTTGCATTGACGTTGTGGACTACGACCACACCAGGTTGAAAGCACCCGATCTCGTTCGATCTCGGAAGTTAAGCAACCTCGGGCTTGGTCAGTACTTGGATGGGTGACCGCCTAGGAATACCAAGTGTTGTAGTCTCGTTTTTTTAGTGCATGAGAAACCGAGGTCGCTTCGATCAAACTTTGAATTTGCAGAGAGGTTGTGGACTACGACCACACCAGGTTGAAAACACCCGATCTCGTTCGATCTCGGAAGTTAAGCAACCTCGGGCTTGGTCAGTACTTGGATAGGTGACCGCCTAGGAATACCAAATGTTGTAGTCACTTTTTTGTTTTGTTTTTAGTGCTCCACAATCCGAGGTCGTATCGCTCAAACTTTGAATTTGCATTGACGTTATGGACTACGACCACACCAGGTTGAAAGGACCCGATCTCGTTCGATCTCGGAAGTTAAGCAACCTCGGGCTTGGTCAGTACTTGGATGGGTGACCGCCTAGGAATACCAAGTGTTGTAGTATCGTTTTTTTAGTGCATGAGAAACCGAGGTCGCATCGATCAAAGTTTGAATTTGGAGGGAGGTTGTGGTCTACTCCAGGTTGAAAGCACCCGATCTCGTTCGATCTCGGAAGTTAAGCAACCTCCGGCTTGACCAGTACTTGGATGGGTGACCGCCTAGGAATACCAAGTGTTGTAGTCACTTTTTTGTTTTGTTTTTAGTGCTCCACAATCCGAGGTCGTATCGCCCAAACTTTGAATTTGCAGAGACGTTCTGGACTACGACCACACCAGGTTGAAAGCACCCGATCTCGTTCGATCTCGGAAGTTAAGCAACCTCGGGCTTGGTCAGTACTTGGATGGGTGACCGCCTAGGAATACCAAGTGTTGTAGTCACTTTTTTGTTTTGTTTTTAGTGCTCCACAATCCGAGGGCGTATCGCTCAAAGTTTCAATTTGCATTGACGTTGTGGACTACGACCACACCAGGTTGAAAGCACCCGATCTCGTTCGATCTCGGAAGTTCAGCAACCTCGGGCTTGGTCAGTACTTGGATGGGTGACCGCCTAGGAATACCAAGTGTTGTAGTCTCGTTTTTTTTAGTGCATGAGAAACCGAGGTCGCATCGATCAAAGTTTGAAATTGGAGGGACGTTGTGGACTACGACCACACCAGGTTGAAAGCACCCGATCTCGTTCGATCTCGGAAGTTAAGCAACCTCGGGCTTGGTCAGTACTTGGATGGGTGACCGCCTAGGAATACCAAGTGTTGTAGTCACTTTTTTGTTTTGTTTTTAGTGCTCCACAATCCGAGGTCGTATCGCCCAAAGTTTGAATTTGCAGAGACGTTCTGGACTACGACCACTCCAGGTTGAAAGCACCCGATCTCGTTCGATCTCGGAAGTTAAGCAACCTCGGGCTTGGTCAGTACTTGGATGGGTGACCGCCTAGGAATACCAAGTGTTGTAGTCACTTTTTTGTTTTGTTTTTAGTGCTTCACAATCCGAGGGCGTATCGCTCAAAGTTTGAATTTGCATTGACGTTGTGGACTACGACCACACCAGGTTGAAATCACCCGATCTCGTTCGATCTCGGAAGTTAAGCAGCCTCGGGCTTGGTCAGTACTTGGATGGATGACCGCCTAGGAATACCAAGTGTTGTAGTCGCTTTTTTGTTTTGTTTTTAGTGCTCCACAATCCGAGGTCGTATCGCTCAAAGTTTGAATTTGCATTGACGTTGTGGACTACGACCACACCAGGTTGAAAGCACCCGATCTCGTTCGATCTCGGAAGTTAAGCAACCTCGGGCTTGGTCAGTACTTGGATGGGTGACCGCCTAGGAATACCAAGTGTTGTAGTCTCGTTTTTTTAGTGCATGAGAAACCGAGGTCGCTCCGATCAAAGTTTGAATTTGCAAGGAGGTTGTGGACTACGACCACACCAGGTTGAAAGCACCCGATCTCGTTCGATCTCGGAAGTTAAGCAACCTGGGGCTTGGTCAGTACTTGGATGGGTGACCGCCTAGGAATACCAAGTGTTGTAGTCTCGTATTTTTAGTGCATGAGAAACCGAGGTCGCTTCGATCAAAGTTTGAATTTGCATTGACGTTGTGGACTACGACCACACCAGGTTGAAAGCACCCGATCTCGTTCGATCTCGGAAGTTAAGCAACCTCGGGCTTGGTCAGTACTTGGATGGGTGACCGCCTAGGAATACCAAGTGTTGTAGTCACTTTTTTGTTTTTTTAGTGCTCCACAATCCGAGGTCGTATCGCTCAAAGTTTGAATTTGCATTGACGTTGTGGACTACGACCACACCAGGTTGAAAGCACCCAATCTCGTTCGATCTCGGAAGTTAAGCAACCTCGGGCTTGGTCAGTACTTGGATGGGTGACCGCCTAGGAATACCAAGTGTTGTGGTCACTTTTTTGTTTTGTTTTTAGTGCTCCACAATCCGAGGTCGTATCGCTCAAACTTTGAATAAGCATTGACGTTGTGGACTACGACCACACCAGGTTGAAAGCACCCGATCTCGTTCGATCTCGGAAGTTAAGCAACCTCGGGCTTGGTCAGTACTTGGATGGTTGACCGCCTAGGAATACCAAGTGTTGTAGTCACTTTTTTGTTTTGTTTTTAGTGCTCCACAATCCGAGGTCGTATCGCCCAAAGTTTGAATTTGCAGAGACGTTGTGGACTACGACCACACCAGGTTGAAAGCACCCGATCTCGTTCGATCTCGGAAGTTAAGCAACCTCGGGCTTGGTCAGTACTTGGATGGGTGACCGCCTAGGAATACCAAATGTTGTAGTCTTTTTTTTTTAGTGCATGAGAAACCGAGGTCGCTTCGATCAAAGTTTGAATTTGCAGAGAGGTTGTGGACTACGACCACACCAGGTTGAAAGCACCCGATCTCGTTCGATTTCGGAAGTTAAGCAACCTCGGGCTTGGTCAGTACTTGGATGGGTGACCGCCTAGAAATACCATGTGTTGTAGTCACTTTTTTGTTTTGTTTTTAGTGCTCCACAATCCGAGGTCGTATCGCCCAAAGTTTGAATTTGCAGAGACGTTGTGGACTACGACCACACCAGGTTGAAAGTGTTGTAGTCTCGTTTTTTTAGTGCATGAGAAACCGAGGTCGCTTCGATCAAAGTTTGAATTTGCAAGGAGGTTGTGGACTACGACCACACCAGGTTGAAAGCACCCGATCTCGTTCGATCTCGGAAGTTAAGCAACCTCGGGCTTGGTCAGTACTTGGATGGGTGACCGCCTAGGAATACCAAGTGTTGTAGATTCGTATTTTTAGTGCATGAGAAACCGAGGTCGCTTCGATCAAAGTTTGAATTTGCATTGACGTTGTGGACTACGACCACACCAGGTTGAAAGCACCCGATCTCGTTCGATCTCGGAAGTTAAGCAACCTCGGGCTTGGTCAGTACTTGGATGGGTGACCGCCTAGGAATACCAAGTGTTGTAGTCACTTTTTTGTTTTTTTAGTGCTCCACAATCCGAGGTCGTATCGCTCAAAGTTTGAATTTGCATTGACGTTGTGGACTACGACCACACCAGGTTGAAAGCACCCGATCTCGTTCGATCTCGGAAGTTAAGCAGCCTCGGGCTTGGTCAGTACTTGGATGGGTGACCGCCTAGGAATACCAAGTGTTGTGGTCACTTTTTTGTTTTGTTTTTAGTGCTCCACAATCCGAGGTCGTATCGCTCAAACTTTGAATTTGCATTGACGTTATGGAATACGACCACACCAGGTTGAAAGCACCCGATCTCGTTCGATCTCGGAAGTTAAGCAACCTCGGGCTTGGTCAGTACTTGGATGGGTGACCGCCTAGGAATACCAAGTGTTGTAGTATCGTTTTTTTAGTGCATGAGAAACCGAGTTCGCATCGATCAAAGTTTGAATTTGGAGGGAGGTTGTGGTCTACGACCACACCAGGTTGAAAGCACCCGATCTCGTTCGATCTCGGAAGTTAAGCAACCTCGGGCTTGACCAGTACTTGGATGGGTGACCGCCTAGGAATATCAAGTGTTGTAGTCACTTTTTTGTTTTGTTTTTAGTGCTCCACAATCCGAGGTCGTATCGCCCAAAGTTTGAATTTGCAGGGACGTTGTGGACTACGACCACACCAGGTTGAAAGCACCCGATCTCGTTCGATCTCGGAAGTTAAGCAACCTCGGGCTTGGTCAGTACTTGGATGGGTGACCGCCTAGGAATACCAAGTGTTGTAGTCACTTTTTTGTTTTGTTTTTAGTGCTCCACAATCCGAGGTCGTATCGCTCAAACTTTGAATTTGCATTGACGTTGTGGACTACGACCACACCAGGTTGAAAGCACCCGATCTCGTTCGATCTCGGAAGTTCAGCAACCTCGGGCTTGGTCAGTACTTGGATGGGTGACCGCCTAGGAATACCAAGTGTTGTAGTCTCGTTTTTTTAGTGCATGAGAAACCGAGGTCGCATCGATCAAAGTTTGAAATTGGAGGGAGGTTGTGGACTACGACCACACCAGGTTGAAAGCACCCGATCTCGTTCGATCTCGGAAGTTAAGCAACCTCGGGCTTGGTCAGTACTTGGATGGGTGACCGCCTAGGAATACCAAGTGTTGTAGTCACTTTTTTGTTTTGTTTTTAGTGCTCCACAATCCGAGGTCGTATCGCCCAAAGTTTGAATTTGCATTGAGGTTCTGGACTACGACCACACCAGGTTGAAAGCACCCGATCTCGTTCGATCTCGGAAGTTAAGCAACCTCGGGCTTGGTCAGTGCTTGGATGGGTGACCGCCTAGGAATACCAAGTGTTGTAGTCACTTTTTTGTTTTGTTTTTAGTGCTCCAGAATCCGAGGTCGTATCGCCCAAAGTTTGAATTTGCAGAGACGTTCTGGACTACGACCACACCAGGTTGAAAGCACCCGATCTCGTTCGATCTCGGAAGTTAAGCAACCTCGGGCTTGGTCAGTACTTGGATGGGTGACCGCCTAGGAATACCAAATGTTGTAGTCTCGTTTTTTTAGTGCATGAGAAACCGAGGTCGCTTCGATCAAAGTTTGAATTTGCAGAGAGGTTGTGGACTACGACCACACCAGGTTGAAAGCACCCGATCTCGTTCGATCTCGGAAGTTAAGCAACCTCGGGCTTGGTCAGTACTTGGATGGGTGACCGCCTAGAAATACCATGTGTTGTAGTCTTTTTTTTGTTTTGTTTTTAGTGCTCCACAATCCGAGGTCGTATCGCCCAAAGTTTGAATTTGCAGAGACGTTGTGGACTACGACCACACCAGGTTGAAAACACCCGATCTCGTTCGATCTCGGAAGTTAAGCAACCTCGGGCTTGGTCAGTACTTGGATGGGTGACCGCCTAGGAATACCAAGTGTTGTAGTCACTTTTTTGTTTTGTTTTTAGTGCTCCACAATCCGAGGTCGTATCGCTCAAACTTTGAATTTGCATTGACGTTATGGAATACGACCACACCAGGTTGAAAGCACCCGATCTCGTTCGATCTCGGAAGTTAAGCAACCTCGGGCTTGGTCAGTACTTGGATGGGTGACCGCCTAGGAATACCAAGTGTTGTAGTATCGTTTTTTTAGTGCATGAGAAACCGAGGTCGCATCGATCAAAGTTTGAATTTGGAGGGAGGTTGTGGTCTACTCCAGGTTGAAAGCACCCGATCTCGTTCTATCTCGGAAGTTAAGCAACCTCGGGCTTGACCAGTACTTGGATGGGTGACCGCCTAGGAATACCAAGTGTTGTAGTCACTTTTTTGTTTTATTTTTAGTGCTCCACAATCCGAGGTCGTATCGCTCAAAGTTTGAATTTGCATTGACGTTCTGGACTACGACCACACCAGGTTGAAAGCACCCGATCTCGTTCGATCTCGGAAGTTCAGCAACCTCGGGCTTGGTCAGTACTTGGATGGGTGACCGCCTAGGAATACCAAATGTTGTAGTCTCGTTCTTTTTGTGCATGAGAAACCGAGGTCGCATCGATCAAAGTTTGAAATTGGAGGGAGGTTGTGGACTACGACCACACCAGGTTGAAAGCACCCGATCTCGTTCGATCTCGGAAGTTAAGCAACCTCGGGCTTGGTCAGTACTTGGATGGGTGACCGCCTAGGAATACCAAGTGTTGTAGTCACTTTTTTGTTTTGTTTTTAGTGCTCCACAATCCGAGGTCGTATCGCCCAAAGTTTGAATTTGCATTGAGGTTCTGGACTAGGACCACACCAGGTTGAAAGCACCCGATCTCGTTCGATCTCGGAAGTTAAGCAACCTCGGGCTTGGTCAGTACTTGGATGGGTGACCGCCTAGGAATACCAAGTGTTGTAGTCACTTTTTTGTTTTGTTTTTAGTGCTTCACAATCCGAGGTCGTATCGCTCAAAGTTTGAATTTGCATTGACGTTGTGGACTACGACCACACCAGGTTGAAATCACCCGATCTCGTTCGATCTCGGAAGTTAAGCAACCTCGGGCTTGGTCAGTACTTGGATGGGTGACCGCCTAGGAATACCAAGTGTTGCAGTCTCGTTTTTTTAGTGCATGAGAAACCGAGGTCGCTTCGATCAAAGTTTGAATTTGCAAGGAGGTTGTGGACTACGACCACACCAGGTTGAAAGCACCCGATCTCGTTCGATCTCGGAAGTTAAGCAACCTCGGGCTTGGTCAGTACTTGGATGGGTGACCGCCTAGGAATACCAAGTGTTGTAGTCTCGTTTTTTTAGTGCATGAGAAACCGAGGTCGCTTCGATCAAAGTTTGAATTTGCATTGACGTTGTGGACTACGACCACACCAGGTTGAAAGCACCCGATCTCGTTCGATCTCGGAAGTTAAGCAACCTCGGGCTTGGTCAGTACTTGGATGGGTGACCGCCTAGGAATACCAAGTGTTGTAGTCACTTTTTTGTTTTGTTTTTAGTGCTCCAGAATCCGAGGTCGTATCGCCCAAAGTTTGAATTTGCAGAGACGTTGTGGACTACGACCACACCAGGTTGAAAGCACCCGATCTCGTTCGATCTCGGAAGTTAAGCAACCTCGGGCTTGGTCAGTACTTGGATGGGTGACCGCCTAGGAATACCAAATGTTGTAGTCTCGTTTTTTTAGTGCATGAGAAACTGAGGTCGCTTCGATCAAAGTTTGAATTTGCAGAGAGGTTGTGGACTACGACCACACCAGGTTGAAAGCACCCGATCTCGTTCGATCTCGGAAGTTAAGCAACCTCGGGCTTGGTCAGTACTTGGATGGGTGACCGCCTAGAAATACCTTGTGTTGTAGTCACTTTTTTGTTTTGTTTTTAGTGCTCCACAATCCGAGGTCGTATCGCCCAAAGTTTGAATTTGCATTGACGTTCTGGACTACGACCACACCAGGTTGAAAGCACCCGATCTCGTTCGATCTCGGAAGTTAAGCAACCTCGGGCTTGGTCAGTACTTGGATGGGTGACCGCCTAGGAATACCAAGTGTTGTAGTCACTTTTTTGTTTTGTTTTTAGTGCTCCACAATCCGAGGTCGTATCGCTCAAAGTTTGAATAAGCATTGACGTTGTGCACTACGACCACACCAGGTTGAAAGCACCCGATCTCGTTCGATCTCGGAAGTTCAGCAACCTCGGGCTTGGTCAGTACTTGGATGGGTGACCGCCTAGGAATACCAAGTGTTGTAGTCACTTTTTTGTTTTGTTTTTAGTGCTCCACAATCCGAGGTCGTATCGCCCAAAGTTTGAATTTGCAGGGACGTTGTGGACTACGACCACACCAGGTTGAAAGCACCCGATCTCGTTCGATCTCGGAAGTTAAGCAACCTCGGGCTTGGTCAGTACTTGGATGGGTGACCGCCTAGGAATACCAAGTGTTGTAGTCACTTTTTTGTTTTGTTTTTAGTGCTCCACAATCCGAGGTCGTATCGCTCAAAGTTTGAATTTGCATTGACGTTGTGGACTACGACCACACCAGGTTGAAAGCACCCGATCTCGTTCGATCTCGGAAGTTAAGCAACCTCGGGCTTGGTCAGTACTTGGATGGGTGACCGCCTAGGAATACCAAGTGTTGTCACTTTTTTGTTTTGTTTTTAGTGCTCCACAATCCGAGGTCGTATCGCTCAAAGTTTGAATTTGCATTGACGTTGTGGACTACGACCACACCAGGTTGAAAGCACCCGATCTCGTTCGATCTCGGAAGTTCAGCAACCTCGGGCTTGGTCAGTACTTGGATGGGTGACCGCCTAGGAATACCAAGTGTTGTAGTCTCGTTTTTTTAGTGCATGAGAAACCGAGGTCGCATCGATCAAAGTTTGAAATTGGAGGGAGGTTGTGGACTACGACCACACCAGGTTGAAAGCACCCGATCTCGTTCGATCTCGGAAGTTAAGCAACCTCGGGCTTGGTCAGTACTTGGATGGGTGACCGCCTAGGAATACCAAGTGTTGTAGTCACTTTTTTGTTTTGTTTTTAGTGCTCCACAATCCGAGGTCGTATCGCCCAAAGTTTGAATTTGTATTGAGGTTCTGGACTACGACCACACCAGGTTGAAAGCACCCGATCTCGTTCGATCTCGGAAGTTAAGCAACCTCGGGCTTGGTCAGTACTTGGATGGGTGACCGCCGAGGAATACCAAGTGTTGTAGTCACTTTTTTGTTTTGTTTTTAGTGCTTCACAATCCGAGGGCGTATCGCTCAAAGTTTGAATTTGCATTGACGTTGTGGACTACGACCACACCAGGTTGAAATCACCCGATCTCGTTCGATCTCGGAAGTTAAGCAACCTCGGGCTTGGTCAGTACTTGGATGGGTGACCGCCTAGGAATACCAAGTGTTGCAGTCTCGTTTTTTTAGTGCATGAGAAACCGAGGTCGCTTCGATCAAAGTTTGAATTTGCAAGGAGGTTGTGGACTACGACCACACCAGGTTGAAAGCACCCGATCTCGTTCGATCTCGGAAGTTAAGCAACCTCGGGCTTGGTCAGTACTTGGATGGGTGACCGCCTAGGAATACCAAGTGTTGTAGTCTCGTTTTTTTAGTGTATGAGAAACCGAGGTCGCTTCGATCAAAGTTTGAATTTGCATTGACGTTGTGGACTACGACCACACCAGGTTGAAAGCACCCGATCTCGTTCGATCTCGGAAGTTAAGCAACCTCGGGCTTGGCCAGTACTTGGATGGGTGACCGCCTAGGAATACCAAGTGTTGTAGTCACTTTTTTGTTTTTTTAGTGCTCCACAATCCGAGGTCGTATCGCTTAAAGTTTGAATTTGCATTGACGTTGTGGACTACGACCACACCAGGTTGAAAGCACCCGATCTCGTTCGATCTCGGAAGTTAAGCAACCTCGGGCTTGGTCAGTACTTGGATGGGTGACCGCCTAGGAATACCAAGTGTTGTGGTCACTTTTTTGTTTTGTTTTTAGTGCTCCACAATCCGAGGTCGTATCGCTCAAACTTTGAATAAGCATTGACGTTGTGGACTACGACCACACCAGGTTGAAAGCACCCGATCTCGTTCGATCTCGGAAGTTAAGCAACCTCGGGCTTGGTCAGTACTTGGATGGGTGACCGCCTAGGAATACCAAGTGTTGTAGTCACTTTTTTGTTTTGTTTTTAGTGCTCCAGAATCCGAGGTCGTATCGCCCAAAGTTTGAATTTGCAGAGACGTTCTGGACTACGACCACACCAGGTTGAAAGCACCCGATCTCGTTCGATCTCGGAAGTTAAGCAACCTCGGGCTTGGTCAATACTTGGATGGGTGACCGCCTAGGAATACCAAGTGTTGTAGTCACTTTTTTGTTTTGTTTTTAGTGCTCCACAATCCGAGGGCGTATCGCTCAAAGTTTGAATTTGCATTGACGTTGTGGACTACGACCACACCAGGTTGAAAGCACCCGATCTCGTTCGATCTCGGAAGTTCAGCAACCTCGGGCTTGGTCAGTACTTGGATGGGTGACCGCCTAGGAATACCAAGTGTTGTAGTCTCGTTTTTTTAGTGCATGAGAAACCGAGGTCGCTTCGATCAAAGTTTGAATTTGCATTGACGTTGTGGACTACGACCACACCAGGTTGAAAGCACCCGATCTCGTTCGATCTCGGAAGTTAAGCAACCTCGGGCTTGGTCAGTACTTGGATGGGTGACCGCCTAGGAATACCAAGTGTTGTAGTCACTTTTTTGTTTTGTTTTTAGTGCTCCAGAATCCGAGGTCGTATCGCCCAAAGTTTGAATTTGCAGAGACGTTGTGGACTACGACCACACCAGGTTGAAAGCACCCGATCTCGTTCGATCTCGGAAGTTAAGCAACCTCGGGCTTGGTCAGTACTTGGATGGGTGACCGCCTAGGAATACCAAATGTTGTAGTCTCGTTTTTTTAGTGCATGAGAAACTGAGGTCGCTTCGATCAAAGTTTGAATTTGCAGAGAGGTTGTGGACTACGACCACACCAGGTTGAAAGCACCCGATCTCGTTCGATCTCGGAAGTTAAGCAACCTCGGGCTTGGTCAGTACTTGGATGGGTGACCGCCTAGAAATACCTTGTGTTGTAGTCACTTTTTTGTTTTGTTTTTAGTGCTCCACAATCCGAGGTCGTATCGCCCAAAGTTTGAATTTGCATTGACGTTCTGGACTACGACCACACCAGGTTGAAAGCACCCGATCTCGTTCGATCTCGGAAGTTAAGCAACCTCGGGCTTGGTCAGTACTTGGATGGGTGACCGCCTAGGAATACCAAGTGTTGTAGTCACTTTTTTGTTTTGTTTTTAGTGCTCCACAATCCGAGGTCGTATCGATCAAAGTTTGAATTTGCATTGACGTTGTGCACTACGACCACACCAGGTTGAAAGCACCCGATCTCGTTCGATCTCGGAAGTTCAGCAACCTCGGGCTTGGTCAGTACTTGGATGGGTGACCGCCTAGGAATACCAAGTGTTGTAGTCACTTTTTTGTTTTGTTTTTAGTGCTCCACAATCCGAGGTCGTATCGCCCAAAGTTTGAATTTGCAGGGACGTTGTGGACTACGACCACACCAGGTTGAAAGCACCCGATCTCGTTCGATCTCGGAAGTTAAGCAACCTCGGGCTTGGTCAGTACTTGGATGGGTGACCGCCTAGGAATACCAAGTGTTGTAGTCACTTTTTTGTTTTGTTTTTAGTGCTCCACAATCCGAGGTCGTATCGCTCAAAGTTTGAATTTGCATTGACGTTGTGGACTACGACCACACCAGGTTGAAAGCACCCGATCTCGTTCGATCTCGGAAGTTAAGCAACCTCGGGCTTGGTCAGTACTTGGATGGGTGACCGCCTAGGAATACCAAGTGTTGTAGTCACTTTTTTGTTTTGTTTTTAGTGCTCCACAATCCGAGGTCGTATCGCTCAAAGTTTGAATTTGCATTGACGTTGTGGACTACGACCACACCAGGTTGAAAGCACCCGATCTCGTTCGATCTCGGAAGTTCAGCAACCTCGGGCTTGGTCAGTACTTGGATGGGTGACCGCCTAGGAATACCAAGTGTTGTAGTCTCGTTTTTTTAGTGCATGAGAAACCGAGGTCGCATCGATCAAAGTTTCAAATTGGAGGGAGGTTGTGGACTACGACCACACCAGGTTGAAAGCACCCGATCTCGTTCGATCTCGGAAGTTAAGCAACCTCGGGCTTGGTCAGTACTTGGATGGGTGACCGCCTAGGAATACCAAGTGTTGTAGTCACTTTTTTGTTTTGTTTTTAGTGCTCCACAATCCGAGGTCGTATCGCCCAAAGTTTGAATTTGTATTGAGGTTCTGGACTACGACCACACCAGGTTGAAAGCACCCGATCTCGTTCGATCTCGGAAGTTAAGCAACCTCGGGCTTGGTCAGTACTTGGATGGGTGACCGCCGAGGAATACCAAGTGTTGTAGTCACTTTTTTGTTTTGTTTTTAGTGCTTCACAATCCGAGGGCGTATCGCTCAAAGTTTGAATTTGCATTGACGTTGTGGACTACGACCACACCAGGTTGAAATCACCCGATCTCGTTCGATCTCGGAAGTTAAGCAACCTCGGGCTTGGTCAGTACTTGGATGGGTGACCGCCTAGGAATACCAAGTGTTGTAGTCACTTTTTTGTTTTGTTTTTAGTGCTCCACAATCCGAGGTCGTATCGCCCAAAGTTTGAATTTGCAGGGACGTTGTGGACTACGACCACACCAGGTTGAAAGCACCCGATCTCGTTCGATCTCGGAAGTTAAGCAACCTCGGGCTTGGTCAGTACTTGGATGGGTGACCGCCTAGGAATACCAAGTGTTGTAGTCACTTTTTTGTTTTGTTTTTAGTGCTCCACAATCCGAGGTCGTATCGCTCAAAGTTTGAATTTGCATTGACGTTGTGGACTACGACCACACCAGGTTGAAAGCACCCGATCTCGTTCGATCTCGGAAGTTAAGCAACCTCGGGCTTGGTCAGTACTTGGATGGGTGACCGCCTAGGAATACCAAGTGTTGTAGTCACTTTTTTGTTTTGTTTTTAGTGCTCCACAATCCGAGGTCGTATCGCTCAAAGTTTGAATTTGCATTGACGTTGTGGACTACGACCACACCAGGTTGAAAGCACCCGATCTCGTTCGATCTCGGAAGTTCAGCAACCTCGGGCTTGGTCAGTACTTGGATGGGTGACCGCCTAGGAATACCAAGTGTTGTAGTCTCGTTTTTTTAGTGCATGAGAAACCGAGGTCGCATCGATCAAAGTTTCAAATTGGAGGGAGGTTGTGGACTACGACCACACCAGGTTGAAAGCACCCGATCTCGTTCGATCTCGGAAGTTAAGCAACCTCGGGCTTGGTCAGTACTTGGATGGGTGACCGCCTAGGAATACCAAGTGTTGTAGTCACTTTTTTGTTTTGTTTTTAGTGCTCCACAATCCGAGGTCGTATCGCCCAAAGTTTGAATTTGTATTGAGGTTCTGGACTACGACCACACCAGGTTGAAAGCACCCGATCTCGTTCGATCTCGGAAGTTAAGCAACCTCGGGCTTGGTCAGTACTTGGATGGGTGACCGCCGAGGAATACCAAGTGTTGTAGTCACTTTTTTGTTTTGTTTTTAGTGCTTCACAATCCGAGGGCGTATCGCTCAAAGTTTGAATTTGCATTGACGTTGTGGACTACGACCACACCAGGTTGAAATCACCCGATCTCGTTCGATCTCGGAAGTTAAGCAACCTCGGGCTTGGTCAGTACTTGGATGGGTGACCGCCTAGGAATACCAAGTGTTGCAGTCTCGTTTTTTTAGTGCATGAGAAACCGAGGTCGCTTCGATCAAAGTTTGAATTTGCAAGGAGGTTGTGGACTACGACCACACCAGGTTGAAAGCACCCGATCTCGTTCGATCTCGGAAGTTAAGCAACCTCGGGCTTGGTCAGTACTTGGATGGGTGACCGCCTAGGAATACCAAGTGTTGTAGTCTCGTTTTTTTAGTGCATGAGAAACCGAGGTCGCTTCGATCAAAGTTTGAATTTGCATTGACGTTGTGGACTACGACCACACCAGGTTGAAAGCACCCGATCTCGTTCGATCTCGGAAGTTAAGCAACCTCGGGCTTGGTCAGTACTTGGATGGGTGACCGCCTAGGAATACCAAGTGTTGTAGTCACTTTTTTGTTTTTTTAGTGCTCCACAATCCGAGGTCGTATCGCTCAAAGTTTGAATTTGCATTGACGTTGTGGACTACGACCACACCAGGTTGAAAGCACCCGATCTCGTTCGATCTCGGAAGTTAAGCAACCTCGGGCTTGGTCAGTACTTGGATGGGTGACCGCCTAGGAATACCAAGTGTTGTGGTCACTTTTTTGTTTTGTTTTTAGTGCTCCACAATCCGAGGTCGTATCGCTCAAACTTTGAATAAGCATTGACGTTGTGGACTACGACCACACCAGGTTGAAAGCACCCGATCTCGTTCGATCTCGGAAGTTAAGCAACCTCGGGCTTGGTCAGTACTTGGATGGGTGACCGCCTAGGAATACCAAGTGTTGTAGTCACTTTTTTGTTTTGTTTTTAGTGCTCCAGAATCCGAGGTCGTATCGCCCAAAGTTTGAATTTGCAGAGACGTTCTGGACTACGACCACACCAGGTTGAAAGCACCCGATCTCGTTCGATCTCGGAAGTTAAGCAACCTCGGGCTTGGTCAATACTTGGATGGGTGACCGCCTAGGAATACCAAGTGTTGTAGTCACTTTTTTGTTTTGTTTTTAGTGCTCCACAATCCGAGGGCGTATCGATCAAAGTTTCAATTTGCATTGACGTTGTGGACTACGACCACACCATGTTGAAAGCACCCGATCTCGTTCGATCTCGGAAGTTCAGCAACCTCGGGCTTGGTCAGTACTTGGATGGGTGACCGCCTAGGAATACCAAGTGTTGTAGTCTCGTTTTTTTAGTGCATGAGAAACCGAGGTCGCATCGATCAAAGTTTGAAATTGGAGGGAGGTTGTGGACTACGACCACACCAGGTTGAAAGCACCCGATCTCGTTCGATCTCGGAAGTTAAGCAACCTAGGTCTTGGTCAGTACTTGGATGGGTGACCGCCTAGGAATACCAAGTGTTGTAGTCACTTTTTTGTTTTGTTTTTAGTGCTCCACAATCCGAGGTCGTATCGCTCAAAGTTTGAATTTGCATTGACGTTGTGGACTACGACCACACCAGGTTGAAAGCACCCGATCTCGTTCGATCTCGGAAGTTAAGCAACCTCGGGCTTGGTCAGTACTTGGATGGGTGACCGCCTAGGAATACCAAGTGTTGTAGTCACTTTTTTGTTTTGTTTTTAGTGCTCCACAATCCGAGGTCGTATCGCTCAAAGTTTGAATTTGCATTGACGTTGTGGACTACGACCACACCAGGTTGAAAGCACCCGATCTCGTTCGATCTCGGAAGTTCAGCAACCTCGGGCTTGGTCAGTACTTGGATGGGTGACCGCCTAGGAATACCAAGTGTTGTAGTCTCGTTTTTTTAGTGCATGAGAAACCGAGGTCGCATCGATCAAAGTTTGAAATTGGAGGGAGGTTGTGGACTACGACCACACCAGGTTGAAAGCACCCGATCTCGTTCGATCTCGGAAGTTAAGCAACCTCGGGCTTGGTCAGTACTTGGATGGGTGACCGCCTAGGAATACCAAGTGTTGTAGTCACTTTTTTGTTTTGTTTTTAGTGCTCCACAATCCGAGGTCGTATCGCCCAAAGTTTGAATTTGCATTGAGGTTCTGGACTACGACCACACCAGGTTGAAAGCACCCGATCTCGTTCGATCTCGGAAGTTAAGCAACCTCGGGCTTGGTCAGTACTTGGATGGGTGACCGCCGAGGAATACCAAGTGTTGTAGTCACTTTTTTGTTTTGTTTTTAGTGCTTCACAATCCGAGGGCGTATCGCTCAAAGTTTGAATTTGCATTGACGTTGAGGACTACGACCACACCAGGTTGAAATCACCCGATCTCGTTCGATCTCGGAAGTTAAGCAACCTCGGGCTTGGTCAGTACTTGGATGGGTGACCGCCTAGGAATACCAAGTGTTGCAGTCTCGTTTTTTTAGTGCATGAGAAACCGAGGTCGCTTCGATCAAAGTTTGAATTTGCAAGGAGGTTGTGGACTACGACCACACCAGGTTGAAAGCACCCGATCTCGTTCGATCTCGGAAGTTAAGCAACCTCGGGCTTGGTCAGTACTTGGATGGGTGACCGCCTAGGAATACCAAGTGTTGTAGTCTCGTTTTTTTAGTGCATGAGAAACCGAGGTCGCTTCGATCAAAGTTTGAATTTGCATTGACGTTGTGGACTACGACCACACCAGGTTGAAAGCACCCGATCTCGTTCGATCTCGGAAGTTAAGCAACCTCGGGCTTGGTCAGTACTTGGATGGGTGACCGCCTAGGAATACCAAGTGTTGTAGTCACTTTTTTGTTTTTTTAGTGCTCCACAATCCGAGGTCGTATCGCTCAAAGTTTGAATTTGCATTGACGTTGTGGACTACGACCACACCAGGTTGAAAGCACCCGATCTCGTTCGATCTCGGAAGTTAAGCAACCTCGGGCTTGGTCAGTACTTGGATGGGTGACCGCCTAGGAATACCAAGTGTTGTAGTCACTTTTTTGTTTTGTTTTTAGTGCTCCACAATCCGAGGTCGTATCGCTCAAAGTTTGAATTTGCATTGACGTTGTGGACTACGACCACACCAGGTTGAAAGCACCCGATCTCGTTCGATCTCGGAAGTTCAGCAACCTCGGGCTTGGTCAGTACTTGGATGGGTGACCGCCTAGGAATACCAAGTGTTGTAGTCTCGTTTTTTTAGTGCATGAGAAACCGAGGTCGCATCGATCAAAGTTTGAAATTGGAGGGAGGTTGTGGACTACGACCACACCAGGTTGAAAGCACCCGATCTCGTTCGATCTCGGAAGTTAAGCAACCTCGGGCTTGGTCAGTACTTGGATGGGTGACCGCCTAGGAATACCAAGTGTTGTAGTCACTTTTTTGTTTTGTTTTTAGTGCTCCACAATCCGAGGTCGTATCGCCCAAAGTTTGAATTTGCATTGAGGTTCTGGACTACGACCACACCAGGTTGAAAGCACCCGATCTCGTTCGATCTCGGAAGTTAAGCAACCTCGGGCTTGGTCAGTACTTGGATGGGTGACCGCCGAGGAATACCAAGTGTTGTAGTCACTTTTTTGTTTTGTTTTTAGTGCTTCACAATCCGAGGGCGTATCGCTCAAAGTTTGAATTTGCATTGACGTTGAGGACTACGACCACACCAGGTTGAAATCACCCGATCTCGTTCGATCTCGGAAGTTAAGCAACCTCGGGCTTGGTCAGTACTTGGATGGGTGACCGCCTAGGAATACCAAGTGTTGCAGTCTCGTTTTTTTAGTGCATGAGAAACCGAGGTCGCTTCGATCAAAGTTTGAATTTGCAAGGAGGTTGTGGACTACGACCACACCAGGTTGAAAGCACCCGATCTCGTTCGATCTCGGAAGTTAAGCAACCTCGGGCTTGGTCAGTACTTGGATGGGTGACCGCCTAGGAATACCAAGTGTTGTAGTCTCGTTTTTTTAGTGCATGAGAAACCGAGGTCGCTTCGATCAAAGTTTGAATTTGCATTGACGTTGTGGACTACGACCACACCAGGTTGAAAGCACCCGATCTCGTTCGATCTCGGAAGTTAAGCAACCTCGGGCTTGGTCAGTACTTGGATGGGTGACCGCCTAGGAATACCAAGTGTTGTAGTCACTTTTTTGTTTTTTTAGTGCTCCACAATCCGAGGTCGTATCGCTCAAAGTTTGAATTTGCATTGACGTTGTGGACTACGACCACACCAGGTTGAAAGCACCCGATCTCGTTCGATCTCGGAAGTTAAGCAACCTCGGGCTTGGTCAGTACTTGGATGGGTGACCGCCTAGGAATACCAAGTGTTGTGGTCACTTTTTTGTTTTGTTTTTAGTGCTCCACAATCCGAGGTCGTATCGCTCAAAGTTTGAATTTGCATTGACGTTGTGGACTACGACCACACCAGGTTGAAAGCACCCGATCTCGTTCGATCTCGGAAGTTAAGCAACCTCGGGCTTGGTCAGTACTTGGATGGGTGACCGCCTAGGAATACCAAGTGTTGTAGTCACTTTTTTGTTTTGTTTTTAGTGCTCCAGAATCCGAGGTCGTATCGCCCAAAGTTTGAATTTGCAGAGACGTTCTGGACTACGACCACACCAGGTTGAAAGCACCCGATCTCGTTCGATCTCGGAAGTTAAGCAACCTCGGGCTTGGTCAATACTTGGATGGGTGACCGCCTAGGAATACCAAGTGTTGTAGTCACTTTTTTGTTTTGTTTTTAGTGCTCCACAATCCGAGGGCGTATCGCTCAAAGTTTCAATTTGCATTGACGTTGTGGACTACGACCACACCAGGTTGAAAGCACCCGATCTCGTTCGATCTCGGAAGTTCAGCAACCTCGGGCTTGGTCAGTACTTGGATGGGTGACCGCCTAGGAATACCAAGTGTTGTAGTCTCGTTTTTTTAGTGCATGAGAAACCGAGGTCGCATCGATCAAAGTTTGAAATTGGAGGGAGGTTGTGGACTACGACCACACCAGGTTGAAAGCACCCGATCTCGTTCGATCTCGGAAGTTAAGCAACCTAGGTCTTGGTCAGTACTTGGATGGGTGACCGCCTAGGAATACCAAGTGTTGTAGTCACTTTTTTGTTTTGTTTTTAGTGCTCCACAATCCAAAGTCGTATCGCCCAAAGTTTGAATTTGCAGAGACGTTCTGGACTACGACCACACCAGGTTGAAAGCACCCGATCTCGTTCGATCTCGGAAGTTAAGCAACCTCGGCCTTGGTCAGTATTTGGATGGGTGACCGCCTAGGAATACCAAGTGTTGTAGTCACTTTTTTGTTTTGTTTTTAGTGCTCCACAATCCGAGGTCGTATCGCTCAAAGTTTGAATTTGCATTGACGTTGTGGACTACGACCACACCAGGTTGAAAGCACCCGATCTCGTTCGATCTCGGAAGTTAAGCAACCTCGGGCTTGGTCAGTACTTGGATGGGTGACCGCCTAGGAATACCAAGTGTTGTAGTCACTTTTTTGTTTTGTTTTTAGTGCTCCAGAATCCGAGGTCGTATCGCCCAAAGTTTGAATTTGCAGAGACGTTCTGGACTACGACCACACCAGGTTGAAAGCACCCGATCTCGTTCGATCTCGGAAGTTAAGCAACCTCGGGCTTGGTCAATACTTGGATGGGTGACCGCCTAGGAATACCAAGTGTTGTAGTCACTTTTTTGTTTTGTTTTTAGTGCTCCACAATCCGAGGGCGTATCGCTCAAAGTTTCAATTTGCATTGACGTTGTGGACTACGACCACACCAGGTTGAAAGCACCCGATCTCGTTCGATCTCGGAAGTTCAGCAACCTCGGGCTTGGTCAGTACTTGGATGGGTGACCGCCTAGGAATACCAAGTGTTGTAGTCACTTTTTTGTTTTGTTTTTAGTGCTTCACAATCCGAGGGCGTATCGCTCAAAGTTTGAATTTGCATTGACGTTGTGGACTACGACCACACCAGGTTGAAATCACCCGATCTCGTTCGATCTCGGAAGTTAAGCAACCTCGGGCTTGGTCAGTACTTGGATGGGTGACCGCCTAGGAATACCAAGTGTTGCAGTCTCGTTTTTTTAGTGCATGAGAAACCGAGGTCGCTTCGATCAAAGTTTGAATTTGCAAGGAGATTGTGGACTACGACCACACCAGGTTGAAAGCACCCGATCTCGTTCGATCTCGGAAGTTAAGCAACCTCGGGCTTGGTCAGTACTTGGATGGGTGACCGCCTAGGAATACCAAGTGTTGTAGTCTCGTTTTTTTAGTGCATGAGAAACCGAGGTCGCTTCGATCAAAGTTTGAATTTGCATTGACGTTGTGGACTACGACCACACCAGGTTGAAAGCACCCGATCTCGTTCGATCTCGGAAGTTAAGCAACCTCGGGCTTGGTCAGTACTTGGATGGGTGACCGCCTAGGAATACCAAGTGTTGTAGTCACTTTTTTGTTTTTTTAGTGCTCCACAATCCGAGGTCGTATCGCTCAAAGTTTGAATTTGCATTGACGTTGTGGACTACGACCACACCAGGTTGAAAGCACCCGATCTCGTTCGATCTCGGAAGTTAAGCAACCTCGGGCTTGGTCAGTACTTGGATGGGTGACCGCCTAGGAATACCAAGTGTTGTGGTCACTTTTTTGTTTTGTTTTTAGTGCTCCACAATCCGAGGTCGTATCGCTCAAACTTTGAATAAGCATTGACGTTGTGGACTACGACCACACCAGGTTGAAAGCACCCGATCTCGTTCGATCTCGGAAGTTAAGCAACCTCGGGCTTGGTCAGTACTTGGATGGGTGACCGCCTAGGAATACCAAGTGTTGTAGTCACTTTTTTGTTTTGTTTTTAGTGCTCCAGAATCCGAGGTCGTATCGCCCAAAGTTTGAATTTGCAGAGACGTTCTGGACTACGACCACACCAGCTTGAAAGCACCCGATCTCGTTCGATCTCGGAAGTTAAGCAACCTCGGGCTTGGTCAATACTTGGATGGGTGACCGCCTAGGAATACCAAGTGTTGTAGTCACTTTTTTGTTTTGTTTTTAGTGCTCCACAATCCGAGGGCGTATCGCTCAAAGTTTCAATTTGCATTGACGTTGTGGACTACGACCACACCAGGTTGAAAGCACCCGATCTCGTTCGATCTCGGAAGTTAAGCAACCTCGGGCTTGGTCAGTACTTGGATGGGTGACCGCCTAGGAATACCAAGTGTTGTAGTCTCGTTTTTTTTAGTCCATGAGAAACCGAGGTCGCATCGATCAAAGTTTGAAATTGGAGGGAGGTTGTGGACTACGACCACACCAGGTTGAAAGCACCCGATCTCGTTCGATCTCGGAAGTTAAGCAACCTCGGTCTTGGTCAGTACTTGGATGGGTGACCGCCTAGGAATACCAAGTGTTGTGGTCACTTTTTTGTTTTGTTTTTAGTGCTCCACAATCCGAGGTCGTATCGCTCAAACTTTGAATAAGCATTGACGTTGTGGTACGACCACACCAGGTTGAAAGCACCCGATCTCGTTCGATCTCGGAAGTTAAGCAACCTCGGGCTTGGTCAGTACTTGGATGGGTGACCGCCTAGGAATACCAAGTGTTGTAGTCACTTTTTTGTTTTGTTTTTAGTGCTCCAGAATCCGAGGTCGTATCGCCCAAAGTTTGAATTTGCAGAGACGTTCTGGACTACGACCACACCAGGTTGAAAGCACCCGATCTCGTTCGATCTCGGAAGTTAAGCAACCTCGGGCTTGGTCAATACTTGGATGGGTGACCGCCTAGGAATACCAAGTGTTGTAGTCACTTTTTTGTTTTGTTTTTAGTGCTCCACAATCCGAGGGCGTATCGCTCAAAGTTTCAATTTGCATTGACGTTGTGGACTACGACCACACCAGGTTGAAAGCACCCGATCTCGTTCGATCTCGGAAGTTCAGCAACCTCGGGCTTGGTCAGTACTTGGATGGGTGACCGCCTAGGAATACCAAGTGTTGTAGTCTCGTTTTTTTAGTGCATGAGAAACCGAGGTCGCATCGATCAAAGTTTGAAATTGGAGGGAGGTTGTGGACTACGACCACACCAGGTTGAAAGCACCCGATCTCGTTCGATCTCGGAAGTTAAGCAACCTCGGTCTTGGTCAGTACTTGGATGGGTGACCGCCTAGGAATACCAAGTGTTGTAGTCTCGTTTTTTTAGTGCATGAGAAACCGAGGTCGCATCGATCAAAGTTTGAAATTGGAGGGAGGTTGTGGACTACGACCACACCAGGTTGAAAGCACCCGATCTCGTTCGATCTCGGAAGTTAAGCAACCTCGGTCTTGGTCAGTACTTGGATGGGTGACCGCCTAGGAATACCAAGTGTTGTAGTAACTTTTTTGTTTTGTTTTTAGTGCTCCACAATCCGAGGTCGTATCGCCCAAACTTTGAATTTGCAGAGACGTTCTGGACTACGACCACACCAGGTTGAAAGCACCCGATCTCGTTCGATCTCGGAAGTTAAGCAACCTCGGGCTTGGTCAGTACTTGGATGGGTGACCGCCTAGGAATACCAAGTGTTGTAGTCACTTTTTTGATTTGTTTTTAGTGCTCCACAATCCGAGGTCGTATCGCTCAAAGTTTGAATTTGCATTGACGTTGTGGACTACGACAACACCAGGTTGAAAGCACCCGATCTCGTTCGATCTCGGAAGTTAAGCAACCTCGGGCTTGGTCAGTACTTGGATGGGTGACCGCCTAGGAATACCAAGTGTTGTGGTCACTTTTTTGTTTTTTTAGTGCTCCACAATCCGAGGTCGTATCGCTCAAAGTTTGAATTTGCATTGACGTTGTGGACTACGACCACACCAGGTTGAAAGCACCCGATCTCGTTCGATCTCGGAAGTTAAGCAACCTCGGGCTTGGTCAGTACTTGGATGGGTGACCGCCTAGGAATACCAAGTGTTGTGGTCACTTTTTTGTTTTGTTTTTAGTGCTCCAGAATCCGAGGTCGTATCGCTCAAACTTTGAATTTGCATTGACGTTATGGACTACGACCACACCAGGTTGAAAGCACCCGATCTCGTTCGATCTCGGAAGTTAAGCAACCTCGGGCTTGGTCAGTACTTGGATGGGTGACCGCCTAGGAATACCAAGTGTTGTAGTCACTTTTTTGTTTTGTTTTTAGTGCTCCACAATCCGAGGGCGTATCGCTCAAACTTTGAATTTGCATTGACGTTGTGGACTACGACCACACCAGGTTGAAAGCACCCGATCTCGTTCGATCTCGGAAGTTCAGCAACCTCGGGCTTGGTCAGTACTTGGATGGGTGACCGCCTAGGAATACCAAGTGTTGTAGTCGCTTTTTTGTTTTGTTTTTAGTGCTCCACAATCCGAGGTCGTATCGCTCAAAGTTTGAATTTGCATTGACGTTGTGGACTACGACCACACCAGGTTGAAAGCACCCGATCTCGTTCGATCTCGGAAGTTAAGCAACCTCGGGCTTGGTCAGTACTTGGATGGGTGACCGCCTAGGAATACCAAGTGTTGTGGTCACTTTTTTGTTTTTTTAGTGCTCCACAATCCGAGGTCGTATCGCCCAAAGTTTGAATTTGCAGAAACGTTCTGGACTACGACCACACCAGGTTGAAAGCACCCGATCTCGTTCGATCTCGGAAGTTAAGCAACCTCGGGCTTGGTCAATACTTGGATGGGTGACCGCCTAGGAATACCAAGTGTTGTAGTCACTTTTTTGTTTTGTTTTTAGTGCTCCACAATCCGAGGGCGTATCGCTCAAAGTTTCAATTTGCATTTACGTTGTGGACTACGACCACACCAGGTTGAAAGCACCCGATCTCGTTCGATCTCGGAAGTTCAGCAACCTCGGGCTTGGTCAGTACTTGGATGGGTGACCGCCTAGGAATACCAAGTGTTGTAGTCTCGTTTTTTTAGTGCATGAGAAACCGAGGTCGCATCGATCAAAGTTTGAAATTGGAGGGAGGTTGTGGACTACGACCACACCAGGTTGAAAGCACCCGATCTCGTTCGATCTCGGAAGTTAAGCAACCTCGGGCTTGGTCAGTACTTGGATGGGTGACCGCCTAGGAATACCAAGTGTTGTAGTCACTTTTTTGTTTTGTTTTTAGTGCTCCACAATCCGAGGGCGTATCGCTCAAACTTTGAATTTGCATTGACGTTGTGGACTACGACCACACCAGGTTGAAAGCACCCGATCTCGTTCGATCTCGGAAGTTCAGCAACCTCGGGCTTGGTCAGTACTTGGATGGGTGACCGCCTAGGAATACCAAGTGTTGTAGTCGCTTTTTTGTTTTGTTTTTAGTGCTCCACAATCCGAGGTCGTATCGCTCAAACTTTGAATTTGCATTGACGTTGTGGACTACGACCACACCAGGTTGAAAGCACCCGATCTCGTTCGATCTCGGAAGTTAAGCAACCTCGGGCTTGGTCAGTACTTGGATGGGTGACCGCCTAGGAATACCAAGTGTTGTGGTCACTTTTTTGTTTTTTTAGTGCTCCACAATCCGAGGTCGTATCGCTCAAACTTTGAATTTGCATTGACGTTGTGGACTACGACCACACCAGGTTGAAAGCACCCGATCTCGTTCGATCTCGGAAGTTAAGCAACCTCGGGCTTGGTCAGTACTTGGATGGGTGACCGCCTAGGAATACCAAGTGTTGTGGTCACTTTTTTGTTTTGTTGTTAGTGCTCCACAATCCGAGGTCGTATCGCTCAAACTTTGAATAAGCATTGACGTTGTGGACTACGACCACACCAGGTTGAAAGCACCCGATCTCGTTCGATCTCGGAAGTCAAGCAACCTCGGGCTTGGTCAGTACTTGGATGGGTGACCGCCTAGGAATACCAAGTGTTGTAGTCACTTTTTTGTTTTGTTTTTAGTGCTCCACAATCCAAGAGCGTATCGCTCAAAGTTTGAATTTGCATTGACGTTGTGGACTACGACCACACCAGGTTGAAAGCACCCGATCTCGTTCGATCTCGGAAGTTCAGCAACCTCGGGCTTGGTCAGTACTTGGATGGGTGACCGCCTAGGAATACCAAGTGTTGTAGTCTCGTTTTTTTAGTGCATGAGAAACCGAGGTCGCATCGATCAAAGTTTGAAATTGGAGGGAGGTTGTGGACTACGACCACACCAGGTTGAAAGCACCCGATCTCGTTCGATCTCGGAAGTTAAGCAACCTCGGGCTTGGTCAGTACTTGGATGGGTGACCGCCTAGGAATACCAAGTGTTGTAGTCACTTTTTTGTTTTGTTTTTAGTGCTCCACAATCCGAGGTCGTATCGCCCAAAGTTTGAATTTGCAGAGACGTTCTGGACTACGACCACACCAGGTTGAAAGCACCCGATCTCGTTCGATCTCGGAAGTTAAGCAACCTCGGGCTTGGTCAGTACTTGCATGGGTGACCGCCTAGGAATACCAAGTGTTGTAGTCACTTTTTTGTTTTGTTTTTAGTGCTTCACAATCCGAGGGCGTATCGCTCAAAGTTTGAATTTGCATTGACGTTGTGGACTACGACCACACCAGCTTGAAATCACCCGATCTCGTTCGATCTCGGAAGTTAAGCAACCTCGGGCTTGGTCAGTACTTGGATGGGTGACCGCCTAGGAATACCAAGTGTTGCAGTCTCGTTTTTTTAGTGCATGAGAAACCGAGGTCGCTTCGATCAAAGTTTGAATTTGCAAGGAGGTTGTGGACTACGACCACACCAGGTTGAAAGCACCCGATCTCGTTCGATCTCGGAAGTTAAGCAACCTCGGCCTTGGTCAGTACTTGGATGGGTGACCGCCTAGGAATACCAAGTGTTGTAGTCTCGTTTTTTTTTGTGCATGAGAAACCGAGGTCGTATCGCCCAAAGTTTGAATTTGCAGAGCCGTTCTGGACTACGACCACACCAGGTTGAAAGCACCCGATCTCGTTCGATCTCGGAAGTTAAGCAACCTCGGGCTTGGTCAGTACTTGGATGGGTGACCGCCTAGGAATACCAAGTGTTGTAGTCACTTTTTTGTTTTTTTAGTGCTCCACAATCCGAGGTCGTATCGCTCAAAGTTTCAATTTGCATTGACGTTGTGGACTACGACCACACCAGGTTGAAAGCACCCGATCTCGTTTGATCTCGGAAGTTAAGCAACCTCGGGCTTGGTCAGTACTTGGATGGGTGACCGCCTAGGAATACCAAGTGTTGTGGTCACTTTTTTGTTTTGTTTTTAGTGCTCCACAATCCGAGGTCGTATCGCTCAAACTTTGAATAAGCATTGACGTTGTGGACTACGACCACACCAGGTTGAAAGCACCCGATCTCGTTCGATCTCGGAAGTTAAGCAACCTCGGGCTTGGTCAGTACTTGGATGGGTGACCGCCTAGGAATACCAAGTGTTGTAGTCACTTTTTTGTTTTGTTTTTAGTGCTCCAGAATCCGAGGTAGTATCGCCCAAAGTTTGAATTTGCAGAGACGTTCTGGACTACGACCACACCAGGTTGAAAGCACCCGATCTCGTTCGATCTCGGAAGTTAAGCAACCTCGGGCTTGGTCAGTACTTGGATGGGTGACCGCCTAGGAATACCAAGTGTTGTAGTCCCTTTTTTGTTTTGTTTTTAGTGCTCCACAATCCGAGGGCGTATCGCTCAAAGTTTCAATTTGCATTGACGTTGTGGACTACGACCACACCAGGTTGAAAGCACCCGATCTCGTTTGATCTCGGAAGTTCAGCAACCTCAGGCTTGGTCAGGACTTGTATGGGTGACCGCCTAGGAATACCAAGTGTTGTAGTCTCGTTTTTTTAGTGCATAAGAAACCGAGGTCGCATCGATCAAAGTTTGAAATTGCATTGACGTTGTGGACTACGACCACACCAGGTTGAAAGCACCCGATCTCGTTCGATCTCGGAAGTTAAGCAACCTCGGGCTTGGTCAGTACTTGGATGGGTGACCGCCTAGGAATACCAAGTGTTGTAGTCACTTTTTTGTTTTGTTTTTAGTGCTCCACAATCCGAGGGCGTATCGCTCAAAGTTTGAATTTGCATTGACGTTGTGGACTACGACCACACCAGGTTGAAAGCACCCGTTCTCGTTCGATCTCGGAAGTTCAGCAACCTCGGGCTTGGTCAGTACTTGGATGGGTGACCGCCTAGGAATACCAAGTGTTGTAGTCGCTTTTTTGTTTTGTTTTTAGTGCTCCACAATCCGAGGTCGTATCGCTCAAAGTTTGAATTTGCATTGACGTTGTGGACTACGACCACACCAGGTTGAAAGCACCCGATCTCGTTCGATCTCGGAAGTTAAGCAACCTCGGGCTTGGTCAGTACTTGGATGGGTGACCGCCTAGGAATACCAAGTGTTGTGGTCACTTTTTTGTTTTTTTAGTGCTCCACAATCCGAGGTCGTATCGCTCAAACTTTGAATTTGCATTGACGTTCTGGACTACGACCACACCAGGTTGAAAGCACCCGATCTCGTTCGATCTCGGAAGTTAAGCAACCTCGCGCTTGGTCAGTACTTGGATGGGTGACCGCCTAGGAATACCAAGTGTTGTAGTCACTTTTTTGTTTTGTTTTTAGTGCTTCACAATCCGAGGGCGTATCGCCCAAAGTTTGAATTTGCATTGACGTTGTGGACTACGACCACACCAGGTTGAAAGCACCCGATCTCGTTCGATCTCGTAAGTTAAGCATCCTCGGGCTTGGTCAGTACTTGGATGGGTGACCGCCTAGGAATACCAAGTGTTGTAGTCGCTTTTTTGTTTTGTTTTTAGTGCTCCAGAATCCGAGGTCGTATCGATCAAAGTTTGAATTTGCATTGACGTTGTGGACTACGACCACACCAGGTTGAAAGCACCCGATCTCGTTCGATCTCGGAAGTTAAGCAACCTCGGGCTTGGTCAGTACTTGGATGGGTGACCGCTTAGAAATACCAAGTGTTGTAGTCACTTTTTTGTTTTGTTTTTAGTGCTCCACAATCCGAGGTCGTATCGCCCAAAGTTTGAATTTGCAGAAACGTTCTGGACTACGACCACACCAGGTTGAAAGCACCCGATCTCGTTCGATCTCGGAAGTTAAGCAACCTCGGGCTTGGTCAGTACTTGGATGGGTGACCGCCTAGGAATACCAAGTGTTGTAGTCACTTTTTTGTTTTGTTTTTAGTGCTCCACAATCCGAGGTCGTATCGATCAAAGTTTCAATTTGCATTGACGTTGTGGACTACGACCACACCAGCTTGAAAGCACCCGATCTCGTTCGATCTCGGAAGTTAAGCAACCTCGGGCTTGGTCAGTACTTGGATGGGTGACCGCCTAGGAATACCAAGTGTTGTAGTCACTTTTTTGTTTTTAGTGCTCCACAATCCGAGGTCGTATCGCTCAAACTTTGAATTTGCATTGACGTTATGGACTACGACCACACCAGGTTGAAAGCACCCGATCTCGTTCGATCTCGGAAGTTAAGCAACCTCAGGCTTGGTCAGGTCTTGTATGGGTGACCGCCTAGGAATACCAAGTGTTGTAGTCTCGTTTTTTTAGTGCATAAGAAACCGAGGTCGCATCGATCAAAGTTTGAAATTGCATTGACGTTGTGGACTACGACCACACCAGGTTGAAAGCACCCGATCTCGTTCGATCTCGGAAGTTAAGCAACCTCGGGCTTGGTCAGTACTTGGATGGGTGACCGCCTAGGAATACCAAGTGTTGTAGTCACTTTTTTGTTTTGTTTTTAGTGCTCCACAATCCGAGGTCGTATCGCCCAAAGTTTGAATTTGCAGAGACGTTCTGGACTACGACCACACCAGGTTGAAAGCACCCGATCTCGTTCGATCTCGGAAGTTAAGCAACCTCGGGCTTGGTCAGTACTTGGATGGGTGACCGCCTAAGAATACCAAGTGTTGTAGTAACTTTTTTGTTTTGTTTTTAGTGCTCCACAATCCGAGGTCGTATCGCTCAAACTTTGAATTTGCATTGACGTTATGGACTACGACCACACCAGGTTGAAAGCACCCGATCTCGTTCGATCTCGGAAGTTAAGCAACCTCGGGCTTGGTCAGTACTTGGATGGGTGACCGCCTAGGAATACCAAGTGTTGTAGTCACTTTTTTGTTTTGTTTTTAGTGCTCCACAATCCGAAGGCGTATCGCTCAAAGTTTGAATTTGCATTGACGTTGTGGACTACGACCACACCAGGTTGAAAGCACCCGTTCTCGTTCGATCTCGGAAGTTAAGCAACCTCGGGCTTGGTCAGTACTTGGATGGGTGACCGCCTAGGAATACCAAGTGTTGTAGTCGCTTTTTTGTTTTGTTTTTAGTGCTCCACAATCCGAGGTCGTATCGCCCAAAGTTTGAATTTGCATTGACGTTGTGGACTACGACCACACCAGGTTGAAAGCACCCGATCTCGTTCGATCTCGGAAGTTAAGCAACCTCGGGCTTGGTCAGTACTTGGATGGGTGACCGCCTAGGAATACCAAGTGTTGTGGTCACTTTTTTGTTTTTTTAGTGCTCCACAATCCGAGGTCGTATCGCTCAAACTTTGAATTTGCATTGACGTTGTGGACTACGACCACACCAGGTTGAAAGCACCCGATCTCGTTCGATCTCGGAAGTTAAGCAACCTCGGGCTTGGTCAGTACTTGGATGGGTGACCGCCTAGGAATACCAAGTGTTGTGGTCACTTTTTTGTTTTGTTTTTAGTGCTCCACAATCCGAGGTCGTATCGCTCAAACTTTGAATAAGCATTGACGTTGTGGACTACGGCCACACCAGGTTGAAAGCACCCGATCTCGTTCGATCTCGGAAGTTAAGCAACCTCGGGCTTGGTCAGTACTTGGATGGGTGACCGCCTAGGAATACCAAGTGTTGTAGTCACTTTTTTGTTTTGTTTTTAGTGCTCCACAATCCGAGGTCGTATCGATCAAAGTTTCAATTTGCATTGACGTTGTGGACTACGACCACACCAGGTTGAAAGCACCCGATCTCGTTCGATCTCGGAAGTTAAGCAACCTCGGGCTTGGTCAGTACTTGGATGGGTGACCGCCTAGGAATACCAAGTGTTGTAGTCACTTTTTTGTTTTTAGTGCTCCACAATCCGAGGTCGTATCGATCAAAGTTTCAATTTGCATTGACGTTGTGGACTACGACCACACCAGGTTGAAAGCACCCGATCTCGTTCGATCTCGGAAGTTAAGCAACCTCGGGCTTGGTCAGGACTTGTATGGGTGACCGCCTAGGAATACCAAGTGTTGTAGTCTCGTTTTTTTAGTGCATAAGAAACCGAGGTCGCATCGATCAAAGTTTGAAATTGCATTGACGTTGTGGACTACGACCACACCAGGTTGAAAGCACCCGATCTCGTTCGATCTCGGAAGTTAAGCAACCTCGGGCTTGGTCAGTACTTGGATGGGTGACCGCCTAGGAATACCAAGTGTTGTAGTCACTTTTTTGTTTTGTTTTTAGTGCTCCACAATCCGAGGTCGTATCGCCCAAAGTTTGAATTTGCAGAGACGTTCTGGACTACGACCACACCAGGTTGAAAGCACCCGATCTCGTTCGATCTCGGAAGTTAAGCAACCTCGGGCTTGGTCAGTACTTGGATGGGTGACCGCCTAAGAATACCAAGTGTTGTAGTAACTTTTTTGTTTTGTTTTTAGTGCTCCACAATCCGAGGTCGTATCGCTCAAACTTTGAATTTGCATTGACGTTATGGACTACGACCACACCAGGTTGAAAGCACCCGATCTCGTTCGATCTCGGAAGTTAAGCAACCTCGGGCTTGGTCAGTACTTGGATGGGTGACCGCCTAGGAATACCAAGTGTTGTAGTCACTTTTTTGTTTTGTTTTTAGTGCTCCACAATCCGAGGGCGTATCGCTCAAAGTTTGAATTTGCATTGACGTTGTGGACTACGACCACACCAGGTTGAAAGCACCCGTTCTCGTTCGATCTCGGAAGTTCAGCAACCTCGGGCTTGGTCAGTACTTGGATGGGTGACCGCCTAGGAATACCAAGTGTTGTAGTCGCTTTTTTGTTTTGTTTTTAGTGCTCCACAATCCGAGGTCGTATCGCTCAAAGTTTGAATTTGCATTGACGTTGTGGACTACGACCACACCAGGTTGAAAGCACCCGATCTCGTTCGATCTCGGAAGTTAAGCAACCTCGGGCTTGGTCAGTACTTGGATGGGTGACCGCCTAGGAATACCAACTGTTGTGGTCACTTTTTTGTTTTTTTAGTGCTCCACAATCCGAGGTCGTATCGCTCAAACTTTGAATTTGCATTGACGTTGTGGACTACGACCACACCAGGTTGAAAGCACCCGATCTCGTTCGATCTCGGAAGTTAAGCAACCTCGGGCTTGGTCAGTACTTGGATGGGTGACCGCCTAGGAATACCAAGTGTTGTGGTCACTTTTTTGTTTTGTTTTTAGTGCTCCACAATCCGAGGTCGTATCGCTCAAACATTGAATAAGCATTGACGTTGTGGACTACGGCCACACCAGGTTGAAAGCACCCGATCTCGTTCGATCTCGGAAGTTAAGCAACCTCGGGCTTGGTCAGTACTTGGATGGGTGACCGCCTAGGAATACCAAGTGTTGTAGTCACTTTTTTGTTTTGTTTTTAGTGCTCCACAATCCGAGGTCGTATCGCCCAAAGTTTGAATTTGCAGAGACGTTCTGGACTACGACCACACCAGGTTGAAAGCACCCGATCTCGTTCGATCTCGGAAGTTAAGCAACCTCGGGCTTGGTCAGTACTTGGATGGGTGACCGCCTAGGAATACCAAGTGTTGTAGTCTCGTTTTTTTAGTGCATGAGAAACCGAGGTCGCTTCGATCAAAGTTTGAATTTGCAGAGAGGTTGTGGACTACGACCACACCAGGTTGAAAGCACCCGATCTCGTTCGATCTCGGAAGTTAAGCAACCTCGGGCTTGGTCAGTACTTGGATGGGTGACCGCCTAGGAATACCAAGTGTTGTAGTCACTTTTTTGTTTTGTTTTTTGTGCTCCACAATCCGAGGTCGTATCGCCCAAAGTTTGAATTTGCAGAGACGTTCTGGACTACGACCACACCAGGTTGAAAGCACCCGATCTCGTTCGATCTCGGAAGTTAAGCAACCTCGGGCTTGGTCAGTACTTGGATGGGTGACCGCCTAGGAATACCAAGTGTTGTAGTCTCGTTTTTTTAGTGCATGAGAAACCGCGGTCGCTTCGATCAAAGTTTGAATTTGCAGAGAGGTTGTGGACTACGACCACACCAGGTTGAAAGCACCCGATCTCGTTCGATCTCGGAAGTTAAGCAACCTCGGGCTTGATCAGTACTTGGATGGGTGACCGCCTAGGAATACCAAGTGTTGTAGTCACTTTTTTGTTTTGTTTTTAGTGCTTCACAATCCGGGGGCGTATCGCTCAAAGTTTGAATTTGCATTGACGTTGTGGACTACGACCACACCAGGTTGAAAGCACCCGATCTCGTTCGATCTCGGAAGTTAAGCAACCTCGCGCTTGGTCAGTACTTGGATGGGTGACCGCCTAGGAATACCAAGTGTTGTAGTCACTTTTTTGTTTTGTTTTTAGTGCTCCACAATCCGAGGTCGTATCGCTCAAACTTTGAATTTGCATTGACGTCATGGACTACGACCACACCAGGTTGAAAGCACCCGATCTCGTTCGATCTCGGAAGTTAAGCAACCTCGGGCTTGGTCAGTACTTGGATGGGTGACCGCCTAGGAATACCAAGTGTTGTAGTCACTTTTTTGTTTTGTTTTTAGTGCTCCACAATCCGAAGGCGTATCGCTCAAAGTTTGAATTTGCATTGACGTTGTGGACTACGACCACACCAGGTTGAAAGCACCCGTTCTCGTTCGATCTCGGAAGTTCAGCAACCTCGGGCTTGGTCAGTACTTGGATGGGTGACCGCCTAGGAATACCAAGTGTTGTAGTCGCTTTTTTGTTTTGTTTTTAGTGCTCCACAATCCGAGGTCGTATCGCCCAAAGTTTGAATTTGCATTGACGTTGTGGACTACGACCACACCAGGTTGAAAGCACCCGATCTCGTTCGATCTCGGAAGTTAAGCAACCTCGGGCTTGGTCAGTACTTGGATGGGTGACCGCCTAGGAATACCAAGTGTTGTGGTCACTTTTTTGTTTTTTTAGTGCTCCACAATCCGAGGTCGTATCGCTCAAACTTTGAATTTGCATTGACGTTGTGGACTACGACCACACCAGGTTGAAAGCACCCGATCTCGTTCGATCTCGGAAGTTAAGCAACCTCGGGCTTGGTCAGTACTTGGATGGGTGACCGCCTAGGAATACCAAGTGTTGTGGTCACTTTTTTGTTTTGTTTTTAGTGCTCCACAATCCGAGGTCGTATCGCTCAAACTTTGAATAAGCATTGACGTTGTGGACTACGGCCACACCAGGTTGAAAGCACCCGATCTCGTTCGATCTCGGAAGTTAAGCAACCTCGGGCTTGGTCAGTACTTGGATGGGTGACCGCCTAGGAATACCAAGTGTTGTAGTCGCTTTTTTGTTTTGTTTTTAGTGCTCCACAATCCGAGGTCGTATCGCCCAAAGTTTGAATTTGCATTGACGTTGTGGACTACGACCACACCAGGTTGAAAGCACCCGATCTCGTTCGATCTCGGAAGTTAAGCAACCTCGGGCTTGGTCAGTACTTGGATGGGTGACCGCCTAGGAATACCAAGTGTTGTGGTCACTTTTTTGTTTTTTTAGTGCTCCACAATCCGAGGTCGTATCGCTCAAACTTTGAATTTGCATTGACGTTGTGGACTACGACCACACCAGGTTGAAAGCACCCGATCTCGTTCGATCTCGGAAGTTAAGCAACCTCGGGCTTGGTCAGTACTTGGATGGGTGACCGCCTAGGAATACCAAGTGTTGTGGTCACTTTTTTGTTTTGTTTTTAGTGCTCCACAATCCGAGGTCGTATCGCTCAAACTTTGAATAAGCATTGACGTTGTGGACTACGGCCACACCAGGTTGAAAGCACCCGATCTCGTTCGATCTCGGAAGTTAAGCAACCTCGGGCTTGGTCAGTACTTGGATGGGTGACCGCCTAGGAATACCAAGTGTTGTAGTCACTTTTTTGTTTTGTTTTTAGTGCTCCACAATCCGAGGTCGTATCGATCAAAGTTTCAATTTGCATTGACGTTGTGGACTACGACCACACCAGGTTGAAAGCACCCGATCTCGTTCGATCTCGGAAGTTAAGCAACCTCGGGCTTGGTCAGTACTTGGATGGGTGACCGCCTAGGAATACCAAGTGTTGTAGTCACTTTTTTGTTTTTAGTGCTCCACAATCCGAGGTCGTATCGATCAAAGTTTCAATTTGCATTGACGTTGTGGACTACGACCACACCAGGTTGAAAGCACCCGATCTCGTTCGATCTCGGAAGTTAAGCAACCTCGGGCTTGGTCAGGACTTGTATGGGTGACCGCCTAGGAATACCAAGTGTTGTAGTCTCGTTTTTTTAGTGCATAAGAAACCGAGGTCGCATCGATCAAAGTTTGAAATTGCATTGACGTTGTGGACTACGACCACACCAGGTTGAAAGCACCCGATCTCGTTCGATCTCGGAAGTTAAGCAACCTCGGGCTTGGTCAGTACTTGGATGGGTGACCGCCTAGGAATACCAAGTGTTGTAGTCACTTTTTTGTTTTGTTTTTAGTGCTCCACAATCCGAGGTCGTATCGCCCAAAGTTTGAATTTGCAGAGACGTTCTGGACTACGACCACACCAGGTTGAAAGCACCCGATCTCGTTCGATCTCGGAAGTTAAGCAACCTCGGGCTTGGTCAGTACTTGGATGGGTGACCGCCTAAGAATACCAAGTGTTGTAGTAACTTTTTTGTTTTGTTTTTAGTGCTCCACAATCCGAGGTCGTATCGCTCAAACTTTGAATTTGCATTGACGTTATGGACTACGACCACACCAGGTTGAAAGCACCCGATCTCGTTCGATCTCGGAAGTTAAGCAACCTCGGGCTTGGTCAGTACTTGGATGGGTGACCGCCTAGGAATACCAAGTGTTGTAGTCACTTTTTTGTTTTGTTTTTAGTGCTCCACAATCCGAGGGCGTATCGCTCAAAGTTTGAATTTGCATTGACGTTGTGGACTACGACCACACCAGGTTGAAAGCACCCGTTCTCGTTCGATCTCGGAAGTTCAGCAACCTCGGGCTTGGTCAGTACTTGGATGGGTGACCGCCTAGGAATACCAAGTGTTGTAGTCGCTTTTTTGTTTTGTTTTTAGTGCTCCACAATCCGAGGTCGTATCGCTCAAAGTTTGAATTTGCATTGACGTTGTGGACTACGACCACACCAGGTTGAAAGCACCCGATCTCGTTCGATCTCGGAAGTTAAGCAACCTCGGGCTTGGTCAGTACTTGGATGGGTGACCGCCTAGGAATACCAAGTGTTGTGGTCACTTTTTTGTTTTTTTAGTGCTCCACAATCCGAGGTCGTATCGCTCAAACTTTGAATTTGCATTGACGTTGTGGACTACGACCACACCAGGTTGAAAGCACCCGATCTCGTTCGATCTCGGAAGTTAAGCAACCTCGGGCTTGGTCAGTACTTGGATGGGTGACCGCCTAGGAATACCAAGTGTTGTGGTCACTTTTTTGTTTTGTTTTTAGTGCTCCACAATCCGAGGTCGTATCGCTCAAACATTGAATAAGCATTGACGTTGTGGACTACGGCCACACCAGGTTGAAAGCACCCGATCTCGTTCGATCTCGGAAGTTAAGCAACCTCGGGCTTGGTCAGTACTTGGATGGGTGACCGCCTAGGAATACCAAGTGTTGTAGTCACTTTTTTGTTTTGTTTTTAGTGCTCCACAATCCGAGGTCGTATCGCCCAAAGTTTGAATTTGCAGAGACGTTCTGGACTACGACCACACCAGGTTGAAAGCACCCGATCTCGTTCGATCTCGGAAGTTAAGCAACCTCGGGCTTGGTCAGTACTTGGATGGGTGACCGCCTAGGAATACCAAGTGTTGTAGTCTCGTTTTTTTAGTGCATGAGAAACCGAGGTCGCTTCGATCAAAGTTTGAATTTGCAGAGAGGTTGTGGACTACGACCACACCAGGTTGAAAGCACCCGATCTCGTTCGATCTCGGAAGTTAAGCAACCTCGGGCTTGGTCAGTACTTGGATGGGTGACCGCCTAGGAATACCAAGTGTTGTAGTCACTTTTTTGTTTTGTTTTTTGTGCTCCACAATCCGAGGTCGTATCGCCCAAAGTTTGAATTTGCAGAGACGTTCTGGACTACGACCACACCAGGTTGAAAGCACCCGATCTCGTTCGATCTCGGAAGTTAAGCAACCTCGGGCTTGGTCAGTACTTGGATGGGTGACCGCCTAGGAATACCAAGTGTTGTAGTCTCGTTTTTTTAGTGCATGAGAAACCGCGGTCGCTTCGATCAAAGTTTGAATAAGCATTGACGTTGTGGACTACGACCACACCAGGTTGAAAGCACCCGATCTCGTTCGATCTCGGAAGTTAAGCAACCTCGGGCTTGATCAGTACTTGGATGGGTGACCGCCTAGGAATACCAAGTGTTGTAGTCACTTTTTTGTTTTGTTTTTAGTGCTTCACAATCCGGGGGCGTATCGCTCAAAGTTTGAATTTGCATTGACGTTGTGGACTACGACCACACCAGGTTGAAAGCACCCGATCTCGTTCGATCTCGGAAGTTAAGCAGCCTCGGGCTTGGTCAGTACTTGGATGGGTGACCGCCTAGGAATACCAAGTGTTGTAGTCACTTTTTTGTTTTGTTTTTAGTGCTCCACAATCCGAGGGCGTATCGCTCAAAGTTTGAATTTGCATTGACGTTGTGGACTACGACCACACCAGGTTGAAAGCACCCGATCTCGTTCGATCTCGGAAGTTCAGCAACCTCCGGCTTGGTCAGTACTTGGATGGGTGACCGCCTAGGAATACCAAGTGTTGTAGTCTCGTTTTTTTAGTGCATGAGAAACCGAGGTCGCATCGATCAAAGTTTGAAATTGGAGGGAGGTTGTGGACTACGACCACACCAGGTTGAAAGCACCCGATCTCGTTCGATCTCGGAAGTTAAGCAACCGCGGGCTTGGTCAGTACTTGGATAGGTGACCGCCTAGGAATACCAAGTGTTGTAGTCACTTTTTTGTTTTGTTTTTAGTGCTCCATAATCCGAGGTCGTATCGCCCAAAGTTTGAATTTGCAGTGACGTTCTGGACTACGACCACACCAGGTTGAAAGCACCCGATCTCGTTCGATCTCGGAAGTTAAGCAACCTCGGGCTTGGTCAGTACTTGGATGGGTGACCGCCTAGGAATACCAAGTGTTGTAGTCACTTTTTTGTTTTGTTTTTAGTGCTTCACAATCCGAGGGCGTATCGCTCAAAGTTTGAATTTGCATTGACGTTGTGGACTACGACCGCACCAGGTTGAAAGCACCCGATCTCGTTCGATCTCGGAAGTTAAGCAACCTCGGGCTTGGTCAGTACTTGGATGGGTGACCGCCTAGGAATACCAAGTGTTGTGGTCACTTTTTTGTTTTTTTAGTGCTCCACAATCCGAGGTCGTATCGCTCAAACTTTGAATTTGCATTGACGTTGTGGACTACGACCACACCAGGTTGAAAGCACCCGATCTCGTTCGATCTCGGAAGTTAAGCAACCTCGGGCTTGGTCAGTACTTGGATGGGTGACCGCTTAGAAATACCAAGTGTTGTAGTCACTTTTTTGTTTTGTTTTTAGTGCTCCACAATCCGAGGTCGTATCGCCCAAAGTTTGAATTTGCAGAAACGTTCTGGACTACGACCACACCAGGTTGAAAGAACCCGATCTCGTTCGATCTCGGAAGTTAAGCAACCTCGGGCTTGGTCAGTACTTGGATGGGTGACCGCCTAGGAATACCAAGTGTTGTAGTCACTTTTTTGTTTTGTTTTTAGTGCTCCACAATCCGAGGTCGTATCGATCAAAGTTTCAATTTGCATTGACGTTGTGGACTACGACCACACCAGGTTGAAAGCACCCGATCTCGTTCGATCTCGGAAGTTAAGCAACCTCGGGCTTGGTCAGTACTTGGATGGGTGACCGCCTAGGAATACCAAGTGTTGTAGTCACTTTTTTGTTTTTAGTGCTCCACAATCCGAGGTCGTATCGCTCAAACTTTGAATTTGCATTGACGTTATGGACTACGACCACACCAGGTTGAAAGCACCCGATCTCGTTCGATCTCGGAAGTTAAGCAACCTCGGGCTTGGTCAGTACTTGGATGGGTGACCGCCTAGGAATACCAAGTGTTGTAGTCTCGTTTTTTTAGTGCATGAGAAACCGAGGTCGCTTCGATCAAAGTTTGAATTTGCAGAGAGGTTGTGGACTACGACCACACCAGGTTGAAAGCACCCGATCTCGTTCGATCTCGGAAGTTAAGCAACCTCGGGCTTGGTCAGTACTTGGATGGGTGACCGCTTAGAAATACCAAGTGTTGTAGTCACTTTTTTGTTTTGTTTTTAGTGCTCCACAATCCGAGGTCGTATCGCCCAAAGTTTGAATTTGCAGAGACGTTGTGGACTACGACCACACCAGGTTGAAAGCACCCGATCTCGTTCGATCTCGGAAGTTAAGCAGCCTCGGGCTTGGTCAGTACTTGGATGGGTGACCGCCTAGGAATACCAAGTGTTGTAGTCACTTTTTTGTTTTGTTTTTAGTGCTCCACAATCCGAGGTCGTATCGATCAAAGTTTCAATTTGCATTGACGTTGTGGACTACGACCACACCAGGTTGAAAGCACCCGATCTCGTTCGATCTCGGAAGTTAAGCAACCTCGGGCTTGGTCAGTACTTGGATGGGTGACCGCCTAGGAATACCAAGTGTTGTAGTCACTTTTTTGTTTTGTTTTTAGTGCTCCACAATTCGAGGTCGTATCGCTCAAACTTTGAATTTGCATTGACGTTATGGACTACGACCACACCAGGTTGAAAGCACCCGATCTCGTTCGATCTCGGAAGTTAAGCAACCTCGGGCTTGGTCAGTACTTGGATGGGTGACCGCCTAGGAATACCAAGTGTTGTAGTCACTTTTTTGTTTTGTTTTTAGTGCTCGACAATCCGAGGTCGTATCGATCAAAGTTTGAATTTGCATTGACGTTCTGGACTACGACCACACCAGGTTGAAACCACCGATCTCGTTCGATCTCGGAAGTTAAGCAACCTCGGGCTTGGTCAGTACTTGGATGGGTGACCGCCTAGGAATACCAAGTGTTGTAGTCACTTTTTTGTTTTGTTTTTAGTGCTCCACAATCCGAGGTCGTATCGCTCAAACTTTGAATTTGCATGGACGTTATGGACTACGACCACACCAGGTTGAAAGCACCCGATCTCGTTCGATCTCGGAAGTTAAGCAACCTCGGGCTTGGTCAGTACTTGGATGGGTGACCGCCTAGGAATACCAAGTGTTGTAGTCTCAGTTTTTTTAGTGCATGTGAAACCGAGGTCGCATCGATCAAAGTTTGAATTTGGAGGGAGGTTGTGGTCTACGACCACACCAGGTTGAAAGCACCCGATCTCGTTCGATCTCGGAAGTTAAGCAACCTCGGGCTTGATCAGTACTTGGATGGGTGACCGCCTAGGAATACCAAGTGTTGTAGTCACTTTTTTGTTTTGTTTTCAGTGCTTCACAATCCGAGGGCGTATCGCTCAAAGTTTGAATTTGCATTGACGTTGTGGACTACGACCACACCAGGTTGAAAGCACCCGATCTCGTTCGATCTCGGAAGTTAAGCAGCCTCGGGCTTGGTCAGTACTTGGATGGGTGACCGCCTAGGAATACCAAGTGTTGTAGTCACTTTTTTGTTTTGTTTTTAGTGCTCCACAATCCGAGGGCGTATCGCTCAAAGTTTGAATTTGCATTGACGTTGTGGACTACGACCACACCAGGTTGAAAGCACCCGATCTCGTTCGATCTCGGAAGTTAAGCAACCTCGGGCTTGGTCAGTACTTGGATGGGTGACCGCCTAGGAATACCAAGTGTTGTAGTCACTTTTTTGTTTTGTTTTTAGTGCTCCACAATCCGAGGTCGTATCGATCAAAGTTTGAATTTGCATTGACGTTGTGGACTACGACCACACCAGGTTGAAAGCACCCGATCTCGTTCGATCTCGGAAGTTAAGCAGCCTCGGGCTTGGTCAGTACTTGGATGGGTGACCGCCTAGGAATACCAAGTGTTGTAGTCACTTTTTTGTTTTGTTTTTAGTGCTCCACAATCCGAGGGCGTATCGCCCAAAGTTTGAATTTGCAGAAACGTTCTGGACTACGACCACACCAGGTTGAAAGAACCCGATCTCGTTCGATCTCGGAAGTTAAGCAACCTCGGGCTTGGTCAGTACTTGGATGGGTGACCGCCTAGGAATACCAAGTGTTGTAGTCACTTTTTTGTTTTGTTTTTAGTGCTCCACAATCCGAGGTCGTATCGATCAAAGTTTCAATTTGCATTGACGTTGTGGACTACGACCACACCAGGTTGAAAGCACCCGATCTCGTTCGATCTCGGAAGTTAAGCAACCTCGGGCTTGGTCAGTACTTGGATGGGTGACCGCCTAGGAATACCAAGTGTTGTAGTCACTTTTTTGTTTTTAGTGCTCCACAATCCGAGGTCGTATCGCTCAAACTTTGAATTTGCATTGACGTTATGGACTACGACCACACCAGGTTGAAAGCACCCGATCTCGTTCGATCTCGGAAGTTAAGCAACCTCGGGCTTGGTCAGTACTTGGATGGGTGACCGCCTAGGAATACCAAGTGTTGTAGTCTCGTTTTTTTAGTGCATGAGAAACCGAGGTCGCTTCGATCAAAGTTTGAATTTGCAGAGAGGTTGTGGACTACGACCACACCAGGTTGAAAGCACCCGATCTCGTTCGATCTCGGAAGTTAAGCAACCTCGGGCTTGGTCAGTACTTGGATGGGTGACCGCTTAGAAATACCAAGTGTTGTAGTCACTTTTTTGTTTTGTTTTTAGTGCTCCACAATCCGAGGTCGTATCGCCCAAAGTTTGAATTTGCAGAGACGTTGTGGACTACGACCACACCAGGTTGAAAGCACCCGATCTCGTTCGATCTCGGAAGTTAAGCAGCCTCGGGCTTGGTCAGTACTTGGATGGGTGACCGCCTAGGAATACCAAGTGTTGTAGTCACTTTTTTGTTTTGTTTTTAGTGCTCCACAATCCGAGGTCGTATCGATCAAAGTTTCAATTTGCATTGACGTTGTGGACTACGACCACACCAGGTTGAAAGCACCCGATCTCGTTCGATCTCGGAAGTTAAGCAACCTCGGGCTTGGTCAGTACTTGGATGGGTGACCGCCTAGGAATACCAAGTGTTGTAGTCACTTTTTTGTTTTGTTTTTAGTGCTCCACAATTCGAGGTCGTATCGCTCAAACTTTGAATTTGCATTGACGTTATGGACTACGACCACACCAGGTTGAAAGCACCCGATCTCGTTCGATCTCGGAAGTTAAGCAACCTCGGGCTTGGTCAGTACTTGGATGGGTGACCGCCTAGGAATACCAAGTGTTGTAGTCACTTTTTTGTTTTGTTTTTAGTGCTCGACAATCCGAGGTCGTATCGATCAAAGTTTGAATTTGCATTGACGTTCTGGACTACGACCACACCAGGTTGAAACCACCGATCTCGTTCGATCTCGGAAGTTAAGCAACCTCGGGCTTGGTCAGTACTTGGATGGGTGACCGCCTAGGAATACCAAGTGTTGTAGTCACTTTTTTGTTTTGTTTTTAGTGCTCCACAATCCGAGGTCGTATCGCTCAAACTTTGAATTTGCATGGACGTTATGGACTACGACCACACCAGGTTGAAAGCACCCGATCTCGTTCGATCTCGGAAGTTAAGCAACCTCGGGCTTGGTCAGTACTTGGATGGGTGACCGCCTAGGAATACCAAGTGTTGTAGTCTCAGTTTTTTTAGTGCATGTGAAACCGAGGTCGCATCGATCAAAGTTTGAATTTGGAGGGAGGTTGTGGTCTACGACCACACCAGGTTGAAAGCACCCGATCTCGTTCGATCTCGGAAGTTAAGCAACCTCGGGCTTGATCAGTACTTGGATGGGTGACCGCCTAGGAATACCAAGTGTTGTAGTCACTTTTTTGTTTTGTTTTCAGTGCTTCACAATCCGAGGGCGTATCGCTCAAAGTTTGAATTTGCATTGACGTTGTGGACTACGACCACACCAGGTTGAAAGCACCCGATCTCGTTCGATCTCGGAAGTTAAGCAGCCTCGGGCTTGGTCAGTACTTGGATGGGTGACCGCCTAGGAATACCAAGTGTTGTAGTCACTTTTTTGTTTTGTTTTTAGTGCTCCACAATCCGAGGGCGTATCGCTCAAAGTTTGAATTTGCATTGACGTTGTGGACTACGACCACACCAGGTTGAAAGCACCCGATCTCGTTCGATCTCGGAAGTTAAGCAACCTCGGGCTTGATCAGTACTTGGATGGGTGACCGCCTAGGAATACCAAGTGTTGTAGTCACTTTTTTGTTTTGTTTTCAGTGCTTCACAATCCGAGGGCGTATCGCTCAAAGTTTGAATTTGCATTGACGTTGTGGACTACGACCACACCAGGTTGAAAGCACCCGATCTCGTTCGATCTCGGAAGTTAAGCAGCCTCGGGCTTGGTCAGTACTTGGATGGGTGACCGCCTAGGAATACCAAGTGTTGTAGTCACTTTTTTGTTTTGTTTTTAGTGCTCCACAATCCGAGGGCGTATCGCTCAAAGTTTGAATTTGCATTGACGTTGTGGACTACGACCACACCAGGTTGAAAGCACCCGATCTCGTTCGATCTCGGAAGTTAAGCAACCTCCGGCTTGGTCAGTACTTGGATGGGTGACCGCCTAGGAATACCAAGTGTTGTAGTCTCGTTTTTTTAGTGCATGAGAAACCGAGGTCGCATCGATCAAAGTTTGAAATTGGAGGCAGGTTGTGGACTACGACCACACCAGGTTGAAAGCACCCGATCTCGTTCGATCTCGGAAGTTAAGCAACCTCGGGCTTGGTCAGTACTTGGATAGGTGACCGCCTAGGAATACCAAGTGTTGTAGTCACTTTTTTGTTTTGTTTTTAGTGCTCCACAATCCGAGGTCGTATCGCCCAAAGTTTGAATTTGCAGAGACGCTCTGGACTACGACCACACCAGGTTGAAAGCACCCGATCTCGTTCGATCTCGGAAGTTAAGCAATCTCGGGCTTGGTCAGTACTTGGATGGGTGACCGCCTAGGAATACCAAGTGTTGTAGTCACTTTTTTGTTTTGTTTTTAGTGCTTCACAATCCGAGGGCTTATCGCTCAAAGTTTGAATTTGCATTGACGTTGTGGACTACGACCACACCAGGTTGAAAGCACCCGATCTCGTTCGATCTCGGAAGTTAAGCAGCCTCGGGCTTGGTCAGTACTTGGATGGGTGACCGCCTAGGAATACCAAGTGTTTTAGTCGCTTTTTTGTTTTGTTTTTAGTGCTCCACAATCCGAGGTCGTATCGCTCAAAGTTTGAATTTGCATTGACGTTGTGGACTACGACCACACCAGGTTGAAAGCACCCGATCTCGTTCGATCTCGGAAGTTAAGCAACCTCGGGCTTGGTCAGTACTTGGATGGGTGACCGCCTAGGAATACCAAGTGTTGTAGTCTCATTTTTTTTAGTGCATGAGAAACCGAGGTCGCATCGATCAAAGTTTGAATTTGGAGGGAGGTTGTGGTCTACGACCACACCAGGTTGAAAGCACCCGATCTCGTTCGATCTCGGAAGTTAAGCAACCTCGGGCTTGATCAGTACTTGGATGGGTGACCGCCTAGGAATACCAAGTGTTGTAGTCACTTTTTTGTTTTGTTTTTAGTGCTTCACAATCCGAGGGCGTATCGCTCAAAGTTTGAATTTGCATTGACGTTGTGGACTACGACCACACCAGGTTGAAAGCACCCGATCTCGTTCGATCTCGGAAGTTAAGCAGCCTCGGGCTTGGTCAGTACTTGGATGGGTGACCGCCTAGGAATACCAGGTGTTGTAGTCACTTTTTTGTTTTGTTTTTAGTGCTCCACAATCCGAGGGCGTATCGCTCAAAGTTTGAATTTGCATTGACGTTGTGGACTACGACCACACCAGGTTGAAAGCACCCGATCTCGTTCGATCTCGGAAGTTCAGCAACCTCCGGCTTGGTCAGTACTTGGATGGGTGACCGCCTAGGAATACCAAGTGTTGTAGTCTCGTTTTTTTAGTGCATGAGAAACCGAGGTCGCATCGATCAAAGTTTGAATTTGGAGGGAGGTTGTGGACTACGACCACACCAGGTTGAAAGCACCCGATCTCGTTCGATCTCGGAAGTTAAGCAACCTCGGGCTTGGTCAGTACTTGGATAGGTGACCGCCTAGGAATACCAAGTGTTGTAGTCACTTTTTTGTTTTGTTTTTAGTGCTCCACAATCCGAGGTCGTATCGCCCAAAGTTTGAATTTGCAGCGACGTTCTGGACTACGACCACACCAGGTTGAAAGCACCCGATCTCGTTCGATCTCGGAAGTTAAGCAACCTCGGGCTTGGTCAGTACTTGGATGGGTGACCGCCTAGGAATACCAAGTGTTGTAGTCACTTTTTTGTTTTGTTTTTAGTGCTCCACAATCCGAGGGCGTATCGCTCAAAGTTTGAATTTGCATTGACGTTGTGGACTACGACCACACCAGGTTGAAAGCACCCGATCTCGTTCGATCTCGGAAGTTAAGCAGCCTCGGGCTTGGTCAGTACTTGGATGGGTGACCGCCTAGGAATACCAAGTGTTGTAGTCGCTTTTTTGTTTTGTTTTTAGTGCTCCACAATCCGAGGTCGTATCGCTCAAAGTTTGAATTTGCATTGACGTTGTGGACTACGACCACACCAGGTTGAAAGCACCCGATCTCGTTCGATCTCGGAAGTTAAGCAACCTCGGGCTTGGTCAGTACTTGGATGGGTGACCGCCTAGGAATACCAAGTGTTGTAGTCTCGTTTTTTTAGTGCATGAGAAACCGAGGTCGCTTCGATCAAAGTTTGAATTTGCAAGGAGGTTGTGGACTACGACCACACCAGGTTGAAAGCACCCGATCTCGTTCGATCTCGGAAGTTAAGCAACCTCGGGCTTGGTCAGTACTTGGATGGGTGACCTCCTAGGAATACCAAGTGTTGTAGTCACTTTTTTGTTTTTTCAGTGCTCCACAATCCGAGGTCGTATCGATCAAAGTTTGAATTTGCATTGACGTTGTGGACTACGACCACACCAGGTTGAAAGCACCCGATCTCGTTCGATCTCGGAAGTTAAGCAACCTCGGGCTTGGTCAGTACTTGGATGGGTGACCGCTTAGAAATACCAAGTGTTGTAGTCACTTTTTTGTTTTGTTTTTAGTGCTCCACAATCCGAGGTCGTATCGCCCAAAGTTTGAATTTGCAGAGACGTTGTGGACTACGACCACACCAGGTTGAAAGCACCCGATCTCGTTCGATCTCGGAAGTTAAGCAACCTCGGGCTTGGTCAGTACTTGGATGGGTGACCGCCTAGGAATACCAAGTGTTGTAGTCACTTTTTTGTTTTGTTTTTAGTGCTCCACAATCCGAGGTCGTATCAATCAAAGTTTCAATTTGCATTGACGTTGTGGACTACGACCACACCAGGTTGAAAGCACCCGATCTCGTTCGATCTCGGAAGTTAAGCAACCTCGGTCTTGGTCAGTACTTGGATGGGTGACCGCCTAGGAATACCAAGTGTTGTAGTCACTTTTTTGTTTTTAGTGCTCCACAATCCGAGGTCGTATCGCTCAAACTTTGAATTTGCATTGACGTTATGGACTACGACCACACCAGGTTGAAAGCACCCGATCTCGTTCGATCTCGGAAGTTAAGCAACCTCGGGCTTGGTCAGTACTTGGATGGGTGACCGCCTAGGAATACCAAGTGTTGTAGTCTCGTTTTTTTTAGTGCATGAGAAACCGAGGTCGCATCGATCAAAGTTTGAAATTGGAGGCAGGTTGTGGACTACGACCACACCAGGTTGAAAGCACCCGATCTCGTTCGATCTCGGAAGTTAAGCAACCTCGGGCTTGGTCAGTACTTGGATAGGTGACCGCCTAGGAATACCAAGTGTTGTAGTCACTTTTTTGTTTTGTTTTTAGTGCTCCACAATCCGAGGTCGTATCGCCCAAAGTTTGAATTTGCAGAGACGCTCTGGACTACGACCACACCAGGTTGAAAGCACCCGATCTCGTTCGATCTCGGAAGTTAAGCAATCTCGGGCTTGGTCAGTACTTGGATGGGTGACCGCCTAGGAATACCAAGTGTTGTAGTCACTTTTTTGTTTTGTTTTTAGTGCTTCACAATCCGAGGGCTTATCGCTCAAAGTTTGAATTTGCATTGACGTTGTGGACTACGACCACACCAGGTTGAAAGCACCCGATCTCGTTCGATCTCGGAAGTTAAGCAGCCTCGGGCTTGGTCAGTACTTGGATGGGTGACCGCCTAGGAATACCAAGTGTTTTAGTCGCTTTTTTGTTTTGTTTTTAGTGCTCCACAATCCGAGGTCGTATCGCTCAAAGTTTGAATTTGCATTGACGTTGTGGACTACGACCACACCAGGTTGAAAGCACCCGATCTCGTTCGATCTCGGAAGTTAAGCAACCTCGGGCTTGGTCAGTACTTGGATGGGTGACCGCCTAGGAATACCAAGTGTTGTAGTCTCATTTTTTTTAGTGCATGAGAAACCGAGGTCGCATCGATCAAAGTTTGAATTTGGAGGGAGGTTGTGGTCTACGACCACACCAGGTTGAAAGCACCCGATCTCGTTCGATCTCGGAAGTTAAGCAACCTCGGGCTTGATCAGTACTTGGATGGGTGACCGCCTAGGAATACCAAGTGTTGTAGTCACTTTTTTGTTTTGTTTTTAGTGCTTCACAATCCGAGGGCGTATCGCTCAAAGTTTGAATTTGCATTGACGTTGTGGACTACGACCACACCAGGTTGAAAGCACCCGATCTCGTTCGATCTCGGAAGTTAAGCAGCCTCGGGCTTGGTCAGTACTTGGATGGGTGACCGCCTAGGAATACCAGGTGTTGTAGTCACTTTTTTGTTTTGTTTTTAGTGCTCCACAATCCTAGGGCGTATCGCTCAAAGTTTGAATTTGCATTGACGTTGTGGACTACGACCACACCAGGTTGAAAGCACCCGATCTCGTTCGATCTCGGAAGTTCAGCAACCTCCGGCTTGGTCAGTACTTGGATGGGTGACCGCCTAGGAATACCAAGTGTTGTAGTCTCGTTTTTTTAGTGCATGAGAAACCGAGGTCGCATCGATCAAAGTTTGAAATTGGAGGGAGGTTGTGGACTACGACCACACCAGGTTGAAAGCACCCGATCTCGTTCGATCTCGGAAGTTAAGCAACCTCGGGCTTGGTCAGTACTTGGATAGGTGACCGCCTAGGAATACCAAGTGTTGTAGTCACTTTTTTGTTTTGTTTTTAGTGCTCCACAATCCGAGGTCGTATCGCTCAAAGTTTGAATTTGCATTGACGTTGTGGACTACGACCACACCAGGTTGAAAGCACCCGATCTCGTTCGATCTCGGAAGTTAAGCAACCTCCGGCTTGGTCAGTACTTGGATGGGTGACCGCCTAGGAATACCAAGTGTTGTAGTCTCGTTTTTTTAGTGCATGAGAAACCGAGGTCGCATCGATCAAAGTTTGAAATTGGAGGGAGGTTGTGGACTACGACCACACCAGGTTGAAAGCACCCGATCTCGTTCGATCTCGGAAGTTAAGCAACCTCGGGCTTGGTCAGTACTTGGATAGGTGACCGCCTAGGAATACCAAGTGTTGTAGTCACTTTTTTGTTTTGTTTTTAGTGCTCCACAATCCGAGGTCGTATCGCTCAAAGTTTGAATTTGCATTGACGTTGTGGACTACGACCACACCAGGTTGAAAGCACCCGATCTCGTTCGATCTCGGAAGTTAAGCAACCTCGGGCTTGGTCAGTACTTGGATGGGTGACCGCCTAGGAATACCAAGTGTTGTAGTCTCATTTTTTTTAGTGCATGAGAAACCGAGGTCGCATCGATCAAAGTTTGAATTTGGAGGGAGGTTGTGGTCTACGACCACACCAGGTTGAAAGCACCCGATCTCGTTCGATCTCGGAAGTTAAGCACCCTCGGGCTTGATCAGTACTTGGATGGGTGACCGCCTAGGAATACCAAGTGTTGTAGTCACTTTTTTGTTTTGTTTTTAGTGCTTCACAATCCGAGGGCGTATCGCTCAAAGTTTGAATTTGCATTGACGTTGTGGACTACGACCACACCAGGTTGAAAGCACCCGATCTCGTTCGATCTCGGAAGTTAAGCAGCCTCGGGCTTGGTCAGTACTTGGATGGGTGACCGCCTAGGAATACCAGGTGTTGTAGTCACTTTTTTGTTTTGTTTTTAGTGCTCCACAATCCGAGGGCGTATCGCTCAAAGTTTGAATTTGCATTGACGTTGTGGACTACGACCACACCAGGTTGAAAGCACCCGATCTCGTTCGATCTCGGAAGTTCAGCAACCTCCGGCTTGGTCAGTGCTTGGATGGGTGACCGCCTAGGAATACCAAGTGTTGTAGTCTCGTTTTTTTAGTGAATGAGAAACCGAGGTCGCATCGATCAAAGTTTGAAATTGGAGGGAGGTTGTGGACTACGACCACACCAGGTTGAAAGCACCCGATCTCGTTCGATCTCGGAAGTTAAGCAACCTCGGGCTTGGTCAGTACTTGGATAGGTGACCGCCTAGGAATACCAAGTGTTGTAGTCACTTTTTTGTTTTGTTTTTAGTGCTCCACAATCCGAGGTCGTATCGCCCAAAGTTTGAATTTGCAGCGACGTTCTGGACTACGACCACACCAGGTTGAAAGCACCCGATCTCGTTCGATCTCGGAAGTTAAGCAACCTCGGGCTTGGTCAGTACTTGGATGGGTGACCGCCTAGGAATACCAAGTGTTGTAGTCACTTTTTTGTTTTGTTTTTAGTGCTCCACAATCCGAGGGCGTATCGCTCAAAGTTTGAATTTGCATTGACGTTGTGGACTACGACCACACCAGGTTGAAAGCACCCGATCTCGTTCGATCTCGGAAGTTAAGCAGCCTCGGGCTTGGTCAGTACTTGGATGGGTGACCGCCTAGGAATACCAAGTGTTGTAGTCGCTTTTTTGTTTTGTTTTTAGTGCTCCACAATCCGAGGTCGTATCGCTCAAAGTTTGAATTTGCATTGACGTTGTGGACTACGACCACACCAGGTTGAAAGCACCCGATCTCGTTCGATCTCGGAAGTTAAGCAACCTCGGGCTTGGTCAGTACTTGGATGGGTGACCGCCTAGGAATACCAAGTGTTGTAGTCTCGTTTTTTTTAGTGCATGAGAAACCGAGGTCGCATCGATCAAAGTTTGAAATTGGAGGCAGGTTGTGGACTACGACCACACCAGGTTGAAAGCACCCGATCTCGTTCGATCTCGGAAGTTAAGCAACCTCGGGCTTGGTCAGTACTTGGATAGGTGACCGCCTAGGAATACCAAGTGTTGTAGTCACTTTTTTGTTTTGTTTTTAGTGCTCCACAATCCGAGGTCGTATCGCCCAAAGTTTGAATTTGCAGAGACGCTCTGGACTACGACCACACCAGGTTGAAAGCACCCGATCTCGTTCGATCTCGGATGTTAAGCAATCTCGGGCTTGGTCAGTACTTGGATGGGTGACCGCCTAGGAATACCAAGTGTTGTAGTCACTTTTTTGTTTTGTTTTTAGTGCTTCACAATCCGAGGGCTTATCGCTCAAAGTTTGAATTTGCATTGACGTTGTGGACTACGACCACACCAGGTTGAAAGCACCCGATCTCGTTCGATCTCGGAAGTTAAGCAGCCTCGGGCTTGGTCAGTACTTGGATGGGTGACCGCCTAGGAATACCAAGTGTTTTAGTCGCTTTTTTGTTTTGTTTTTAGTGCTCCACAATCCGAGGTCGTATCGCTCAAAGTTTGAATTTGCATTGACGTTGTGGACTACGACCACACCAGGTTGAAAGCACCCGATCTCGTTCGATCTCGGAAGTTAAGCAACCTCGGGCTTGGTCAGTACTTGGATGGGTGACCGCCTAGGAATACCAAGTGTTGTAGTCTCATTTTTTTAGTGCATGAGAAACCGAGGTCGCATCGATCAAAGTTTGAATTTGGAGGGAGGTTGTGGTCTACGACCACACCAGGTTGAAAGCACCCGATCTCGTTCGATCTCGGAAGTTAAGCAACCTCGGGCTTGATCAGTACTTGGATGGGTGACCGCCTAGGAATACCAAGTGTTGTAGTCACTTTTTTGTTTTGTTTTTAGTGCTTCACAATCCGAGGGCGTATCGCTCAAAGTTTGAATTTGCATTGACGTTGTGGACTACGACCACACCAGGTTGAAAGCACCCGATCTCGTTCGATCTCGGAAGTTAAGCAGCCTCGGGCTTGGTCAGTACTTGGATGGGTGACCGCCTAGGAATACCAGGTGTTGTAGTCACTTTTTTGTTTTGTTTTTAGTGCTCCACAATCCGAGGGCGTATCGCTCAAAGTTTGAATTTGCATTGACGTTGTGGACTACGACCACACCAGGTTGAAAGCACCCGATCTCGTTCGATCTCGGAAGTTCAGCAACCTCCGGCTTGGTCAGTACTTGGATGGGTGACCGCCTAGGAATACCAAGTGTTGTAGTCTCGTTTTTTTAGTGCATGAGAAACCGAGGTCGCATCGATCAAAGTTTGAAATTGGAGGGAGGTTGTGGACTACGACCACACCAGGTTGAAAGCACCCGATCTCGTTCGATCTCGGAAGTTAAGCAACCTCGGGCTTGGTCAGTACTTGGATAGGTGACCGCCTAGGAATACCAAGTGTTGTAGTCACTTTTTTGTTTTGTTTTTAGTGCTCCACAATCCGAGGTCGTATCGCTCAAAGTTTGAATTTGCATTGACGTTGTGGACTACGACCACACCAGGTTGAAAGCACCCGATCTCGTTCGATCTCGGAAGTTAAGCAACCTCGGGCTTGGTCAGTACTTGGATGGGTGACCGCCTAGGAATACCAAGTGTTGTAGTCACTTTTTTGTTTTGTTTTTAGTGCTTCACAATCCGAGGGCGTATCGCTCAAAGTTTGAATTTGCATTGACGTTGTGGACTACGACCACACCAGGTTGAAAGCACCCGATCTCGTTCGATCTCGGAAGTTAAGCAGCCTCGGGCTTGGTCAGTACTTGGATGGGTGACCGCCTAGGAATACCAGGTGTTGTAGTCACTTTTTTGTTTTGTTTTTAGTGCTCCACAATCCGAGGGCGTATCGCTCAAAGTTTGAATTTGCATTGACGTTGTGGACTACGACCACACCAGGTTGAAAGCACCCGATCTCGTTCGATCTCGGAAGTTCAGCAACCTCCGGCTTGGTCAGTGCTTGGATGGGTGACCGCCTAGGAATACCAAGTGTTGTAGTCTCGTTTTTTTAGTGAATGAGAAACCGAGGTCGCATCGATCAAAGTTTGAAATTGGAGGGAGGTTGTGGACTACGACCACACCAGGTTGAAAGCACCCGATCTCGTTCGATCTCGGAAGTTAAGCAACCTCGGGCTTGGTCAGTACTTGGATAGGTGACCGCCTAGGAATACCAAGTGTTGTAGTCACTTTTTTGTTTTGTTTTTAGTGCTCCACAATCCGAGGTCGTATCGCCCAAAGTTTGAATTTGCAGCGACGTTCTGGACTACGACCACACCAGGTTGAAAGCACCCGATCTCGTTCGATCTCGGAAGTTAAGCAACCTCGGGCTTGGTCAGTACTTGGATGGGTGACCGCCTAGGAATACCAAGTGTTGTAGTCACTTTTTTGTTTTGTTTTTAGTGCTCCACAATCCGAGGGCGTATCGCTCAAAGTTTGAATTTGCATTGACGTTGTGGACTACGACCACACCAGGTTGAAAGCACCCGATCTCGTTCGATCTCGGAAGTTAAGCAGCCTCGGGCTTGGTCAGTACTTGGATGGGTGACCGCCTAGGAATACCAAGTGTTGTAGTCGCTTTTTTGTTTTGTTTTTAGTGCTCCACAATCCGAGGTCGTATCGCTCAAAGTTTGAATTTGCATTGACGTTGTGGACTACGACCACACCAGGTTGAAAGCACCCGATCTCGTTCGATCTCGGAAGTTAAGCAACCTCGGGCTTGGTCAGTACTTGGATGGGTGACCGCCTAGGAATACCAAGTGTTGTAGTCTCGTTTTTTTAGTGCATGAGAAACCGAGGTCGCTTCGATCAAAGTTTGAATTTGCAAGGAGGTTGTGGACTACGACCACACCAGGTTGAAAGCACCCGATCTCGTTCGATCTCGGAAGTTAAGCAACCTCGGGCTTGGTCAGTACTTGGATGGGTGACCGCCTAGGAATACCAAGTGTTGTAGTCACTTTTTTGTTTTTTTAGTGCTCCACAATCCGAGGTCGTATCGCTCAAAGTTTGAATTTGCATTGACGTTGTGGACTACGACCACACCAGGTTGAAAGCACCCGATCTCGTTCGATCTCGGAAGTTAAGCAACCACGGGCTTGGTCAGTACTTGGATGGGTGACCTCCTAGGAATACCAAGTGTTGTAGTCACTTTTTTGTTTTTTCAGTGCTCCACAATCCGAGGTCGTATCGATCAAAGTTTGAATTTGCATTGACGTTGTGGACTACGACCACACCAGGTTGAAAGCACCCGATCTCGTTCGATCTCGGAAGTTAAGCAACCTCGGGCTTGGTCAGTACTTGGATGGGTGACCGCTTAGAAATACCAAGTGTTGTAGTCACTTTTTTGTTTTGTTTTTAGTGCTCCACAATCCGAGGTCGTATCGCCCAAAGTTTGAATTTGCAGAGACGTTGTGGACTACGACCACACCAGGTTGAAAGCACCCGATCTCGTTCGATCTCGGAAGTTAAGCAACCTCGGGCTTGGTCAGTACTTGGATGGGTGACCGCCTAGGAATACCAAGTGTTGTAGTCACTTTTTTGTTTTGTTTTTAGTGCTCCACAATCCGAGGTCGTATCGATCAAAGTTTCAATTTGCATTGACGTTGTGGACTACGACCACACCAGGTTGAAAGCACCCGATCTCGTTCGATCTCGGAAGTTAAGCAACCTCGGTCTTGGTCAGTACTTGGATGGGTGACCGCCTAGGAATACCAAGTGTTGTAGTCACTTTTTTGTTTTTAGTGCTCCACAATCCGAGGTCGTATCGCTCAAACTTTGAATTTGCATTGACGTTATGGACTACGACCACACCAGGTTGAAAGCACCCGATCTCGTTCGATCTCGGAAGTTAAGCAACCTCGGGCTTGGTCAGTACTTGGATGGGTGACCGCCTAGGAATACCAAGTGTTGTAGTCTCGTTTTTTTTAGTGCATGAGAAACCGAGGTCGCATCGATCAAAGTTTGAAATTGGAGGCAGGTTGTGGACTACGACCACACCAGGTTGAAAGCACCCGATCTCGTTCGATCTCGGAAGTTAAGCAACCTCGGGCTTGGTCAGTACTTGGATAGGTGACCGCCTAGGAATACCAAGTGTTGTAGTCACTTTTTTGTTTTGTTTTTAGTGCTCCACAATCCGAGGTCGTATCGCCCAAAGTTTGAATTTGCAGAGACGCTCTGGACTACGACCACACCAGGTTGAAAGCACCCGATCTCGTTCGATCTCGGAAGTTAAGCAATCTCGGGCTTGGTCAGTACTTGGATGGGTGACCGCCTAGGAATACCAAGTGTTGTAGTCACTTTTTTGTTTTGTTTTTAGTGCTTCACAATCCGAGGGCTTATCGCTCAAAGTTTGAATTTGCATTGACGTTGTGGACTACGACCACACCAGGTTGAAAGCACCCGATCTCGTTCGATCTCGGAAGTTAAGCAGCCTCGGGCTTGGTCAGTACTTGGATGGGTGACCGCCTAGGAATACCAAGTGTTTTAGTCGCTTTTTTGTTTTGTTTTTAGTGCTCCACAATCCGAGGTCGTATCGCTCAAAGTTTGAATTTGCATTGACGTTGTGGACTACGACCACACCAGGTTGAAAGCACCCGATCTCGTTCGATCTCGGAAGTTAAGCAACCTCGGGCTTGGTCAGTACTTGGATGGGTGACCGCCTAGGAATACCAAGTGTTGTAGTCTCATTTTTTTAGTGCATGAGAAACCGAGGTCGCATCGATCAAAGTTTGAATTTGGAGGGAGGTTGTCCAGGTTGAAAGCACCCGATCTCGTTCGATCTCGGAAGTTAAGCAACCTCGGGCTTGATCAGTACTTGGATGGGTGACCGCCTAGGAATACCAAGTGTTGTAGTCACTTTTTTGTTTTGTTTTTAGTGCTTCACAATCCGAGGGCGTATCGCTCAAAGTTTGAATTTGCATTGACGTTGTGGACTACGACCACACCAGGTTGAAAGCACCCGATCTCGTTCGATCTCGGAAGTTAAGCAGCCTCGGGCTTGGTCAGTACTTGGATGGGTGACCGCCTAGGAATACCAGGTGTTGTAGTCACTTTTTTGTTTTGTTTTTAGTGCTCCACAATCCGAGGGCGTATCGCTCAAAGTTTGAATTTGCATTGACGTTGTGGACTACGACCACACCAGGTTGAAAGCACCCGATCTCGTTCGATCTCGGAAGTTCAGCAACCTCCGGCTTGGTCAGTACTTGGATGGGTGACCGCCTAGGAATACCAAGTGTTGTAGTCTCGTTTTTTTAGTGCATGAGAAACCGAGATCGCATCGATCAAAGTTTGAAATTGGAGGGAGGTTGTGGACTACGACCACACCAGGTTGAAAGCACCCGATCTCGTTCGATCTCGGAAGTTAAGCAACCTCGGGCTTGGTCAGTACTTGGATAGGTGACCGCCTAGGAATACCAAGTGTTGTAGTCACTTTTTTGTTTTGTTTTTAGTGCTCCACAATCCGAGGTCGTATCGCCCAAAGTTTGAATTTGCAGCGACGTTCTGGACTACGACCACACCAGGTTGAAAGCACCCGATCTCGTTCGATCTCGGAAGTTAAGCAACCTCGGGCTTGGTCAGTACTTGGATGGGTGACCGCCTAGGAATACCAAGTGTTGTAGTCACTTTTTTGTTTTGTTTTTAGTGCTCCACAATCCGAGGGCGTATCGCTCAAAGTTTGAATTTGCATTGACGTTGTGGACTACGACCACACCAGGTTGAAAGCACCCGATCTCGTTCGATCTCGGAAGTTAAGCAGCCTCGGGCTTGGTCAGTACTTGGATGGGTGACCGCCTAGGAATACCAAGTGTTGTAGTCGCTTTTTTGTTTTGTTTTTAGTGCTCCACAATCCGAGGTCGTATCGCTCAAAGTTTGAATTTGCATTGACGTTGTGGACTACGACCACACCAGGTTGAAAGCACCCGATCTCGTTCGATCTCGGAAGTTAAGCGGCCTCGGGCTTGGTCAGTACTTGGATGGGTGACCGCCTAGGAATACCAAGTGTTGTAGTCTCGTTTTTTTAGTGCATGAGAAACCGAGGTCGCTTCGATCAAAGTTTGAATTTGCAAGGAGGTTGTGGACTACGACCACACCAGGTTGAAAGCACCCGATCTCGTTCGATCTCGGAAGTTAAGCAACCTCGGGCTTGGTCAGTACTTGGATGGGTGACCGCCTAGGAATACCAAGTGTTGTAGTCACTTTTTTGTTTTTTTAGTGCTCCACAATCCGAGGTCGTATCGCTCAAAGTTTGAATTTGCATTGACGTTGTGGACTACGACCACACCAGGTTGAAAGCACCCGATCTCGTTCGATCTCGGAAGTTAAGCAACCACGGGCTTGGTCAGTACTTGGATGGGTGACCTCCTAGGAATACCAAGTGTTGTAGTCACTTTTTTGTTTTTTCAGTGCTCCAAAATCCGAGGTCGTATCGATCAAAGTTTGAATTTGCATTGACGTTGTGGACTACGACCACACCAGGTTGAAAGCACCCGATCTCGTTCGATCTCGGAAGTTAAGCAACCTCGGGCTTGGTCAGTACTTGGATGGGTGACCGCTTAGAAATACCAAGTGTTGTAGTCACTTTTTTGTTTTGTTTTTAGTGCTCCACAATCCGAGGTCGTATCGCCCAAAGTTTGAATTTGCAGAGACGTTGTGGACTACGACCACACCAGGTTGAAAGCACCCGATCTCGTTCGATCTCGGAAGTTAAGCAACCTCGGGCTTGGTCAGTACTTGGATGGGTGACCGCCTAGGAATACCAAGTGTTGTAGTCACTTTTTTGTTTTGTTTTTAGTGCTCCACAATCCGAGGTCGTATCGATCAAAGTTTCAATTTGCATTGACGTTGTGGACTACGACCACACCAGGTTGAAAGCACCCGATCTCGTTCGATCTCGGAAGTTAAGCAACCTCGGTCTTGGTCAGTACTTGGATGGGTGACCGCCTAGGAATACCAAGTGTTGTAGTCACTTTTTTGTTTTTAGTGCTCCACAATCCGAGGTCGTATCGCTCAAACTTTGAATTTGCATTGACGTTATGGACTACGACCACACCAGGTTGAAAGCACCCGATCTCGTTCGATCTCGGAAGTTAAGCAACCTCGGGCTTGGTCAGTACTTGGATGGGTGACCGCCTAGGAATACCAAGTGTTGTAGTCTCGTTTTTTTTAGTGCATGAGAAACCGAGGTCGCTTCGATCAAAGTTTGAATTTGCAGAGAGGTTGTGGACTACGACCACACCAGGTTGAAAGCACCCGATCTCGTTCGATCTCGGAAGTTAAGCAACCTCGGGCTTGGTCAGTACTTGGATGGGTGACCGCTTAGAAATACCAAGTGTTGTAGTCACTTTTTTGTTTTGTTTTTAGTGCTCCACAATCCGAGGTCGTATCGCCCAAAGTTTGAATTTGCAGAGACGTTGTGGACTACGACCACACCAGGTTGAAAGCACCCGATCTCGTTCGATCTCGGAAGTTAAGCAACCTCGGGCTTGGTCAGTACTTGGATGGGTGACCGCCTAGGAATACCAAGTGTTGTAGTCACTTTTTTGTTTTGTTTTTAGTGCTCCACAATCCGAGGTCGTATCGCTCAAACTTTGAATTTGCATTGACGTTATGGACTACGACCACACCAGGTTGAAAGCACCCGATCTCGTTCGATCTCGGAAGTTAAGCAACCTCGGGCTTGGTCAGTACTTGGATGGGTGACCGCCTAGGAATACCAAGTGTTGTAGTCACTTTTTTGTTTTGTTTTTAGTGCTCGAAAATCCGAGGTCGTATCGATCAAAGTTTCAATTTGCATTGACGTTCTGGACTACGACCACACCAGGTTGAAACCACCGATCTCGTTCGATCTCGGAAGTTAAGCAACCTCGGGCTTGGTCAGTACTTGGATGGGTGACCGCCTAGGAATACCAAGTGTTGTAGTCACTTTTTTGTTTTGTTTTTAGTGCTCCACAATCCGAGGTCGTATCGCTCAAACTTTGAATTTGCATGGACGTTATGGACTACGACCACACCAGGTTGAAAGCACCCGATCTCGTTCGATCTCGGAAGTTAAGCAACCTCGGGCTTGGTCAGTACTTGGATGGGTGACCGCCTAGGAATACCAAGTGTTGTAGTCTCAGTTTTTTTAGTGCATGTGAAACCGAGGTCGCATCGATCAAAGTTTGAATTTGGAGGGAGGTTGTGGTCTACGACCACACCAGGTTGAAAGCACCCGATCTCGTTCGATCTCGGAAGTTAAGCAACCTCGGGCTTGATCAGTACTTGGATGGGTGACCGCCTAGGAATACCAAGTGTTGTAGTCACTTTTTTGTTTTGTTTTCAGTGCTTCACAATCCGAGGGCGTATCGCTCAAAGTTTGAATTTGCATTGACGTTGTGGACTACGACCACACCAGGTTGAAAGCACCCGATCTCGTTCGATCTCGGAAGTTAAGCAGCCTCGGGCTTGGTCAGTAGTTGGATGGGTGACCGCCTAGGAATACCAAGTGTTGTAGTCACTTTTTTGTTTTGTTTTTAGTGCTCGACAATCCGAGGTCGTATCGATCAAAGTTTGAATTTGCATTGACGTTCTGGACTACGACCACACCAGGTTGAAAGCACCCGATCTCGTTCGATCTCGGAAGTTAAGCAACCTCGGGCTTGGTCAGTACTTGGATGGGTGACCGCCTAGGAATACCAAGTGTTGTAGTCTCGTTTTTTTAGTGCATGAGAAACCGAGGTCGCATCGATCAAAGTTTGAAATTGGAGGCAGGTTGTGGACTACGACCACACCAGGTTGAAAGCACCCGATCTCGTTCGATCTCGGAAGTTAAGCAACCTCGGGCTTGGTCAGTACTTGGATAGGTGACCGCCTAGGAATACCAAGTGTTGTAGTCACTTTTTTGTTTTGTTTTTAGTGCTCCACAATCCGAGGTCGTATCGCCCAAAGTTTGAATTTGCAGAGACGCTCTGGACTACGACCACACCAGGTTGAAAGCACCCGATCTCGTTCGATCTCGGAAGTTAAGCAATCTCGGGCTTGGTCAGTACTTGGATGGGTGACCGCCTAGGAATACCAAGTGTTGTAGTCACTTTTTTGTTTTGTTTTTAGTGCTTCACAATCCGAGGGCTTATCGCTCAAAGTTTGAATTTGCATTGACGTTGTGGACTACGACCACACCAGGTTGAAAGCACCCGATCTCGTTCGATCTCGGAAGTTAAGCAGCCTCGGGCTTGGTCAGTACTTGGATGGGTGACCGCCTAGGAATACCAAGTGTTTTAGTCGCTTTTTTGTTTTGTTTTTAGTGCTCCACAATCCGAGGTCGTATCGCTCAAAGTTTGAATTTGCATTGACGTTGTGGACTACGACCACACCAGGTTGAAAGCACCCGATCTCGTTCGATCTCGGAAGTTAAGCAACCTCGGGCTTGGTCAGTACTTGGATGGGTGACCGCCTAGGAATACCAAGTGTTGTAGTCTCATTTTTTTTAGTGCATGAGAAACCGAGGTCGCATCGATCAAAGTTTGAATTTGGAGGGAGGTTGTGGTCTACGACCACACCAGGTTGAAAGCACCCGATCTCGTTCGATCTCGGAAGTTAAGCAACCTCGGGCTTGGTCAGTACTTGGATGGGTGACCGCCTAGGAATACCAGGTGTTGTAGTCACTTTTTTGTTTTGTTTTTAGTGCTCCACAATCCGAGGTCGTATCGCTCAAAGTTTGAATTTGCATTGACGTTGTGGACTACGACCACACCAGGTTGAAAGCACCCGATCTCGTTCGATCTCGGAAGTTCAGCAACCTCCGGCTTGGTCAGTACTTGGATGGGTGACCGCCTAGGAATACCAAGTGTTGTAGTCTCGTTTTTAAGTGCATGAGAAACCGAGGTCGCATCGATCAAAGTTTGAAATTGGAGGGAGGTTGTGGACTACGACCACACCAGGTTGAAAGCACCCGATCTCGTTCGATCTCGGAAGTTAAGCAACCTCGGGCTTGGTCAGTACTTGGATAGGTGACCGCCTAGGAATACCAAGTGTTGTAGTCACTTTTTTGTTTTGTTTTTAGTGCTCCACAATCCGAGGTCGTATCGCCCAAAGTTTGAATTTGCAGCGAGGTTCTGGACTACGACCACACCAGGTTGAAAGCACCCGATCTCGTTCGATCTCGGAAGTTAAGCAACCTCGGGCTTGGTCAGTACTTGGATGGGTGACCGCCTAGGAATACCAAGTGTTGTAGTCACTTTTTTGTTTTGTTTTTAGTGCTCCACAATCCGAGGGCGTATCGCTCAAAGTTTGAATTTGCATTGACGTTGTGGACTACGACCACACCAGGTTGAAAGCACCCGATCTCGTTCGATCTCGGAAGTTAAGCAGCCTCGGGCTTGGTCAGTACTTGGATGGGTGACCGCCTAGGAATACCAAGTGTTGTAGTCGCTTTTTTGTTTTGTTTTTAGTGCTCCACAATCCGAGGTCGTATCGCTCAAAGTTTGAATTTGCATTGACGTTGTGGACTACGACCACACCAGGTTGAAAGCACCCGATCTCGTTCGATCTCGGAAGTTAAGCAACCTCGGGCTTGGTCAGTACTTGGATGGGTGACCGCCTAGGAATACCAAGTGTTGTAGTCTCGTTTTTTTAGTGCATGAGAAACCGAGGTCGCTTCGATCAAAGTTTGAATTTGCAAGGAGGTTGTGGACTACGACCACACCAGGTTGAAAGCACCCGATCTCGTTCGATCTCGGAAGTTAAGCAACCTCGGGCTTGGTCAGTACTTGGATGGGTGACCGCCTAGGAATACCAAGTGTTGTAGTCACTTTTTTGTTTTTTTAGTGCTCCACAATCCGAGGTCGTATCGCTCAAACTTTGAATTTGCATTGACGTTGTGGACTACGACCACACCAGGTTGAAAGCACCCGATCTCGTTCGATCTCGGAAGTTAAGCAACCACGGGCTTGGTCAGTACTTGGATGGGTGACCTCCTAGGAATACCAAGTGTTGTAGTCACTTTTTTGTTTTTTCAGTGCTCCAAAATCCGAGGTCGTATCGATCAAAGTTTGAATTTGCATTGACGTTGTGGACTACGACCACACCAGGTTGAAAGCACCCGATCTCGTTCGATCTCGGAAGTTAAGCAACCTCGGGCTTGGTCAGTACTTGGATGGGTGACCGCTTAGAAATACCAAGTGTTGTAGTCACTTTTTTGTTTTGTTTTTAGTGCTCCACAATCCGAGGTCGTATCGCCCAAAGTTTGAATTTGCATTGACGTTGTGGACTACGACCACACCAGGTTGAAAGCACCCGATCTCGTTCGATCTCGGAAGTTAAGCAACCTCGGGCTTGGTCAGTACTTGGATGGGTGACCGCCTAGGAATACCAAGTGTTGTAGTCACTTTTTTGTTTTGTTTTTAGTGCTCCACAATCCGAGGTCGTATCGATCAAAGTTTCAATTTGCATTGACGTTGTGGACTACGACCACACCAGGTTGAAAGCACCCGATCTCGTTCGATCTCGGAAGTTAAGCAACCTCGGTCTTGGTCAGTACTTGGATGGGTGACCGCCTAGGAATACCAAGTGTTGTAGTCACTTTTTTGTTTTTAGTGCTCCACAATCCGAGGTCGTATCGCTCAAACTTTGAATTTGCATTGACGTTATGGACTACGACCACACCAGGTTGAAAGCACCCGATCTCGTTCGATCTCGGAAGTTAAGCAACCTCGGGCTTGGTCAGTACTTGGATGGGTGACCGCCTAGGAATACCAAGTGTTGTAGTCTCGTTTTTTTTAGTGCATGAGAAACCGAGGTCGCATCGATCAAAGTTTGAAATTGGAGGCAGGTTGTGGACTACGACCACACCAGGTTGAAAGCACCCGATCTCGTTCGATCTCGGAAGTTAAGCAACCTCGGGCTTGGTCAGTACTTGGATAGGTGACCGCCTAGGAATACCAAGTGTTGTAGTCACTTTTTTGTTTTGTTTTTAGTGCTCCACAATCCGAGGTCGTATCGCCCAAAGTTTGAATTTGCAGAGACGCTCTGGACTACGACCACACCAGGTTGAAAGCACCCGATCTCGTTCGATCTCGGAAGTTAAGCAATCTCGGGCTTGGTCAGTACTTGGATGGGTGACCGCCTAGGAATACCAAGTGTTTTAGTCGCTATTTTGTTTTGTTTTTAGTGCTCCACAATCCGAGGTCGTATCGCTCAAAGTTTGAATTTGCATTGACGTTGTGGACTACGACCACACCAGGTTGAAAGCACCCGATCTCGTTCGATCTCGGAAGTTAAGCAACCTCGGGCTTGGTCAGTACTTGGATGGGTGACCGCCTAGGAATACCAAGTGTTGTAGTCTCATTTTTTTTAGTGCATGAGAAACCGAGGTCGCATCGATCAAAGTTTGAATTTGGAGGGAGGTTGTGGTCTACACCAGGTTGAAAGCACCCGATCTCGTTCGATCTCGGAAGTTAAGCAACCTCGGGCTTGATCAGTACTTGGATGGGTGACCGCCTAGGAATACCAAGTGTTGTAGTCACTTTTTTGTTTTGTTTTTAGTGCTTCACAATCCGAGGGCGTATCGCTCAAAGTTTGAATTTGCATTGACGTTGTGGACTACGACCACACCAGGTTGAAAGCACCCGATCTCGTTCGATCTCGGAAGTTAAGCAGCCTCGGGCTTGGTCAGTACTTGGATGGGTGACCGCCTAGGAATACCAGGTGTTGTAGTCACTTTTTTGTTTTGTTTTTAGTGCTCCACAATCCGAGGGCGTATCGCTCAAAGTTTGAATTTGCATTGACGTTGTGGACTACGACCACACCAGGTTGAAAGCACCCGATCTCGTTCGATCTCGGAAGTTCAGCAACCTCCGGCTTGGTCAGTACTTGGATGGGTGACCGCCTAGGAATACCAAGTGTTGTAGTCTCGTTTTTTTAGTGCATGAGAAACCGAGGTCGCATCGATCAAAGTTTGAAATTGGAGGGAGGTTGTGGACTACGACCACACCAGGTTGAAAGCACCCGATCTCGTTCGATCTCGGAAGTTAAGCAACCTCGGGCTTGGTCAGTACTTGAATGGGTGACCGCCTAGGAATACCAAGTGTTGTAGTCACTTTTTTGTTTTTTTAGTGCTCCACAATCCGAGGTCGTATCGCTCAAAGTTTGAATTTGCATTGACGTTGTGGACTACGACCACACCAGGTTGAAAGCACCCGATCTCGTTCGATCTCGGAAGTTAAGCAACCACGGGCTTGGTCAGTACTTGGATGGGTGACCTCCTAGGAATACCAAGTGTTGTAGTCACTTTTTTGTTTTTTCAGTGCTCCAAAATCCGAGGTCGTATCGATCAAAGTTTGAATTTGCATTGACGTTGTGGACTACGACCACACCAGGTTGAAAGCACCCGATCTCGTTCGATCTCGGAAGTTAAGCAACCTCGGGCTTGGTCAGTACTTGGATGGGTGACCGCTTAGAAATACCAAGTGTTGTAGTCACTTTTTTGTTTTGTTTTTAGTGCTCCACAATCCGAGGTCGTATCGCCCAAAGTTTGAATTTGCAGAGACGTTGTGGACTACGACCACACCAGGTTGAAAGCACCCGATCTCGTTCGATCTCGGAAGTTAAGCAACCTCGGGCTTGGTCAGTACTTGGATGGGTGACCGCCTAGGAATACCAAGTGTTGTAGTCACTTTTTTGTTTTGTTTTTAGTGCTCCACAATCCGAGGTCGTATCGATCAAAGTTTCAATTTGCATTGACGTTGTGGACTACGACCACACCAGGTTGAAAGCACCCGATCTCGTTCGATCTCGGAAGTTAAGCAACCTCGGTCTTGGTCAGTACTTGGATGGGTGACCGCCTAGGAATACCAAGTGTTGTAGTCACTTTTTTGTTTTTAGTGCTCCACAATCCGAGGTCGTATCGCTCAAACTTTGAATTTGCATTGACGTTATGGACTACGACCACACCAGGTTGAAAGCACCCGATCTCGTTCGATCTCGGAAGTTAAGCAACCTCGGGCTTGGTCAGTACTTGGATGGGTGACCGCCTAGGAATACCAAGTGTTGTAGTCTCGTTTTTTTTAGTGCATGAGAAACCGAGGTCGCATCGATCAAAGTTTGAAATTGGAGGCAGGTTGTGGACTACGACCACACCAGGTTGAAAGCACCCGATCTCGTTCGATCTCGGAAGTTAAGCAACCTCGGGCTTGGTCAGTACTTGGATAGGTGACCGCCTAGGAATACCAAGTGTTGTAGTCACTTTTTTGTTTTGTTTTTAGTGCTCCACAATCCGAGGTCGTATCGCCCAAAGTTTGAATTTGCAGAGACGCTCTGGACTACGACCACACCAGGTTGAAAGCACCCGATCTCGTTCGATCTCGGAAGTTAAGCAATCTCGGGCTTGGTCAGTACTTGGATGGGTGACCGCCTAGGAATACCAAGTGTTGTAGTCACTTTTTTGTTTTGTTTTTAGTGCTTCACAATCCGAGGGCTTATCGCTCAAAGTTTGAATTTGCATTGACGTTGTGGACTACGACCACACCAGGTTGAAAGCACCCGATCTCGTTCGATCTCGGAAGTTAAGCAGCCTCGGGCTTGGTCAGTACTTGGATGGGTGACCGCCTAGGAATACCAAGTGTTTTAGTCGCTTTTTTGTTTTGTTTTTAGTGCTCCACAATCCGAGGTCGTATCGCTCAAAGTTTGAATTTGCATTGACGTTGTGGACTACGACCACACCAGGTTGAAAGCACCCGATCTCGTTCGATCTCGGAAGTTAAGCAACCTCGGGCTTGGTCAGTACTTGGATGGGTGACCGCCTAGGAATACCAAGTGTTGTAGTCTCATTTTTTTTAGTGCATGAGAAACCGAGGTCGCATCGATCAAAGTTTGAATTTGGAGGGAGGTTGTGGTCTACACCAGGTTGAAAGCACCCGATCTCGTTCGATCTCGGAAGTTAAGCAACCTCGGGCTTGATCAGTACTTGGATGGGTGACCGCCTAGGAATACCAAGTGTTGTAGTCACTTTTTTGTTTTGTTTTTAGTGCTTCACAATCCGAGGGCGTATCGCTCAAAGTTTGAATTTGCATTGACGTTGTGGACTACGACCACACCAGGTTGAAAGCACCCGATCTCGTTCGATCTCGGAAGTTAAGCAGCCTCGGGCTTGGTCAGTACTTGGATGGGTGACCGCCTAGGAATACCAGGTGTTGTAGTCACTTTTTTGTTTTGTTTTTAGTGCTCCACAATCCGAGGGCGTATCGCTCAAAGTTTGAATTTGCATTGACGTTGTGGACTACGACCACACCAGGTTGAAAGCACCCGATCTCGTTCGATCTCGGAAGTTCAGCAACCTCCGGCTTGGTCAGTACTTGGATGGGTGACCGCCTAGGAATACCAAGTGTTGTAGTCTCGTTTTTTTAGTGCATGAGAAACCGAGGTCGCATCGATCAAAGTTTGAAATTGGAGGGAGGTTGTGGACTACGACCACACCAGGTTGAAAGCACCCGATCTCGTTCGATCTCGGAAGTTAAGCAACCTCGGGCTTGGTCAGTACTTGAATGGGTGACCGCCTAGGAATACCAAGTGTTGTAGTCACTTTTTTGTTTTTTTAGTGCTCCACAATCCGAGGTCGTATCGCTCAAAGTTTGAATTTGCATTGACGTTGTGGACTACGACCACACCAGGTTGAAAGCACCCGATCTCGTTCGATCTCGGAAGTTAAGCAACCTCGGGCTTGGTCAGTACTTGGATGGGTGACCGCCTAGGAATACCAAGTGTTGTAGTCACTTTTTTGTTTTTTCAGTGCTCCAAAATCCGAGGTCGTATCGATCAAAGTTTGAATTTGCATTGACGTTGTGGACTACGACCACACCAGGTTGAAAGCACCCGATCTCGTTCGATCTCGGAAGTTAAGCAACCTCGGGCTTGGTCAGTACTTGGATGGGTGACCGCTTAGAAATACCAAGTGTTGTAGTCACTTTTTTGTTTTGTTTTTAGTGCTCCACAATCCGAGGTCGTATCGCCCAAAGTTTGAATTTGCAGAGACGTTGTGGACTACGACCACACCAGGTTGAAAGCACCCGATCTCGTTCGATCTCGGAAGTTAAGCAACCTCGGGCTTGGTCAGTACTTGGATGGGTGACCGCCTAGGAATACCAAGTGTTGTAGTCACTTTTTTGTTTTGTTTTTAGTGCTCCACAATCCGAGGTCGTATCGATCAAAGTTTCAATTTGCATTGACGTTGTGGACTACGACCACACCAGGTTGAAAGCACCCGATCTCGTTCGATCTCGGAAGTTAAGCAACCTCGGTCTTGGTCAGTACTTGGATGGGTGACCGCCTAGGAATACCAAGTGTTGTAGTCACTTTTTTGTTTTTAGTGCTCCACAATCCGAGGTCGTATCGCTCAAACTTTGAATTTGCATTGACGTTCTGGACTACGACCACACCAGGTTGAAAGCACCCGATCTCGTTCGATCTCGGAAGTTAAGCAACCTCGGGCTTGGTCAGTACTTGGATGGGTGACCGCCTAGAAATACCAAGTGTTGTAGTCACTTTTTTGTTTTGTTTTTAGTGCTCCACAATCCGAGGTCGTATCGCCCAAAGTTTGAATTTGCAGAGACGTTGTGGACTACGACCACACCAGGTTGAAAGCACCCGATCTCGTTCGATCTCGGAAGTTAAGCAACCTCGGGCTTGGTCAGTACTTGGATGGGTGACCGCTTAGAAATACCAAGTGTTGTAGTCACTTTTTTGTTTTGTTTTTAGTGCTCCACAATCCGAGGTCGTATCGCCCAAAGTTTGAATTTGCAGAGACGTTCTGGACTACGACCACACCAGGTTGAAAGCACCCGATCTCGTTCGATCTCGGAAGTTAAGCAACCTCGGGCTTGGTCAGTACTTGGATGGGTGACCGCCTAGGAATACCAAGTGTTGTAGTCTCGTTTTTTTTAGTGCATGAGAAACCGAGGTCGCTTCGATCAAAGTTTGAATTTGCAGAGAGGTTGTGGACTACGACCACACCAGGTTGAAAGCACCCGATCTCGTTCGATCTCGGAAGTTAAGCAACCTCGGGCTTGGTCAGTACTTGGATGGGTGACCGCTTAGAAATACCAAGTGTTGTAGTCACTTTTTTGTTTTGTTTTTAGTGCTCCACAATCCGAGGTCGTATCGCCCAAAGTTTGAATTTGCAGAGACGTTCTGGACTACGACCACACCAGGTTGAAAGCACCCGATCTCGTTCGATCTCGGAAGTTAAGCAACCTCGGGCTTGGTCAGTACTTGGATGGGTGACCGCCTAGGAATACCAAGTGTTGTAGTCACTTTTTGGTTTTGTTTTTAGTACTCCACAATCCGAGGTCGTATCGCTCAAAGTTTGAATTTGCATTGACGTTGTGGACTACGACCACACCAGGTTGAAAGCACCCGATCTCGTTCGATCTCGGAAGTTAAGCAACCTCGGGCTTGGTCAGTACTTGGATGGGTGACCGCCTAGGAATACCAAGTGTTGTAGTCACTTTTTTGTTTTGTTTTTAGTGCTCCACAATCCGAGGTCGTATCGCTCAAAGTTTGAATTTGCATTGACGTTATGGACTACGACCACACCAGGTTGAAAGCACCCGATCTCGTTCGATCTCGGAAGTTAAGCAACCTCGGGCTTGGTCAGTACTTGGATGGGTGACCGCTTAGAAATACCAAGTGTTGTAGTCACTTTTTTGTTTTGTTTTTAGTGCTCCACAATCCGAGGTCGTATCGCCCAAAGTTTGAATTTGCAGAGACGTTGTGGACTACGACCACACCAGGTTGAAAGCACCCGATCTCGTTCGATCTCGGAAGTTAAGCAACCTCGGGCTTGGTCAGTACTTGGATGGGTGACCGCCTAGGAATACCAAGTGTTGTAGTCACTTTTTTGTTTTTTCAGTGCTCCAAAATCCGAGGTCGTATCGATCAAAGTTTGAATTTGCATTGACGTTGTGGACTACGACCACACCAGGTTGAAAGCACCCGATCTCGTTCGATCTCGGAAGTTAAGCAACCTCGGGCTTGGTCAGTACTTGGATGGGTGACCGCTTAGAAATACCAAGTGTTGTAGTCAATGCAAAACAGTACTTGGATGGGTGACCTCCTAGGAATACCAAGTGTTGTAGTCACTTTTTTGTTTTTTCAGTGCTCCAAAATCCGAGGTCGTATCGATCAAAGTTTGAATTTGCATTGACGTTGTGGACTACGACCACACCAGGTTGAAAGCACCCGATCTCGTTCGATCTCGGAAGTTAAGCAACCTCGGGCTTGGTCAGTACTTGGATGGGTGACCGCTTAGAAATACCAAGTGTTGTAGTCACTTTTTTGTTTTGTTTTTAGTGCTCCACAATCCGAGGTCGTATCGCCCAAAGTTTGAATTTGCAGAGACGTTGTGGACTACGACCACACCAGGTTGAAAGCACCCGATCTCGTTCGATCTCGGAAGTTAAGCAACCTCGGGCTTGGTCAGTACTTGGATGGGTGACCGCTTAGAAATACCAAGTGTTGTAGTCACTTTTTTGTTTTGTTTTTAGTGCTCCACAATCCGAGGTCGTATCGCCCAAAGTTTGAATTTGCATGGACGTTATGGACTACGACCACACCAGGTTGAAAGCACCCGATCTCGTTCGATCTCGGAAGTTAAGCAACCTCGGGCTTGGTCAGTACTTGGATGGGTGACCGCCTAGGAATACCAAGTGTTGTAGTCACTTTTTTGTTTTGTTTTTTGTGCTCCACAATCCGAGGTCGTATCGCTCAAAGTTTGAATTTGCATTGACGTTGTGGACTACGACCACACCAGGTTGAAAGCACCCGATCTCGTTCGATCTCGGAAGTTAAGCAACCTCGGGCTTGGTCAGTACTTGGATGGGTGACCGCCTAGGAATACCAAGTGTTGTAGTCACTTTTTTGTTTTGTTTTTAGTGCTCCACAATCCGAGGTCGTATCGCTCAAACTTTGAATTTGCATTGACGTTATGGACTACGACCACACCAGGTTGAAAGCACCCGATCTCGTTCGATCTCGGAAGTTAAGCAACCTCGGGCTTGGTCAGTACTTGGATGGGTGACCGCCTAGGAATACCAAGTGTTGTAGTCACTTTTTTGTTTTGTTTTTAGTGCTCCACAATCCGAGGTCGTATCGCTCAAACTTTGAATTTGCATGGACGTTATGGACTACGACCACACCAGGTTGAAAGCACCCGATCTCGTTCGATCTCGGAAGTTAAGCAACCTCGGGCTTGGTCAGTACTTGGATGGGTGACCGCCTCGGAATACCAAGTGTTGTAGTCTCAGTTTTTTTAGTGCATGAGAAACCGAGGTCGCATCGATCAAAGTTTGAATTTGGAGGGAGGTTGTGGTCTACTCCAGGTTGAAAGCACCCGATCTCGTTCGATCTCGGAAGTTAAGCAACCTCGGGCTTGATCAGTACTTGGATGGGTGACGGCCTAGGAATACCAAGTGTTGTAGTCACTTTTTTGTTTTGTTTTTAGTGCTCCACAATCCGAGGTCGTATCGCCCAAAGTTTGAATTTGCAGAGACGTTCTGGACTACGACCACACCAGGTTGAAAGCATCCGATCTCGTTCGATCTCGGAAGTTAAGCAACCTCGGGCTTGGTCAGTACTTGGATGGGTGACCGCCTAGGAATACCAAGTGTTGTAGTCACTTTTTTGTTTTGTTTTTAGTGCTCCACAATCCGAGGGCCTATCGCTCAAAGTTTCAATTTGCATTGACGTTGTGGACTACGACCACACCAGGTTGAAAGCACCCGATCTCGTTCGATCTCGGAAGTTAAGCAACCTCGGGCTTGGTCAGTACTTGGATGGGTGACCGCCTAGGAATACCAAGTGTTGTAGTCTCGTTTTTTTAGTGCATGAGAAACCAAGGTCGCATCGATCAAAGTTTGAAATTGGAGGGAGGTTGTGGACTACGACCACACCAGGTTGAAAGCACCCGATCTCGTTCGATCTCGGAAGTTAAGCAGCCTCGGGCTTGGTCAGTACTTGGATGGGTGACCGCCTAGGAATACCAAGTGTTGTAGTCACTTTTTTGTTTTGTTTTTGGTGCTCCACAATCCGAGGTCGTATCGCTCAAAGTTTGAATTTGCATTGACGTTATGGACTACGACCACACCAGGTTGAAAGCACCCGATCTCGTTCGATCTCGGAAGTTAAGCAACCTCGGGCTTGGTCAGTACTTGGATGGGTGACCGCCTAGGAATACCAAGTGTTGTAGTCTCGTTTTTTTAGTTCATGAGAAACCGAGGTCGCTTCGATCAAAGTTTGAATTTGCAGGGAGGTTGTGGACTATGACCACACCAGGTTGAAAGCACCCGATCTCGTTCGATCTCGGAAGTTAAGCAACCTCGGGCTTGGTCAGTACTTGGATGGGTGACCGCCTAGGAATACCAAGTGTTGTAGTCACTTTTTTGTTTTTTTAGTGCTCCACAATCCGAGGTCGTATCGCTCAAAGTTTGAATTTGCATTGACGTTGTGGACTACGACCACACCAGGTTGAAAGCACCCGATCTCGTTCGATCTCGGAAGTTCAGCAACCACGGGCTTGGTCAGTACTTGGATGGGTGACCGCCTAGGAATACCAAGTGTTGTAGTCACTTTTTTGTTTTTTTAGTGCTCCACAATCCGAGGTCGTATCGCTCAAAGTTTCAATTTGCATTGACGTTGTGGACTACGACCACACCAGGTTGAAAGCACCCGATCTCGTTCGATCTCGGAAGTTAAGCAACCACGGGCTTGGTCAGTACTTGGATGGGTGACCGCCTAGGAATACCAAGTGTTGTAGTCTAGTTTTTTTAGTGCATGAGAAACCAAGGTCGCATCGATCAAAGTTTGAAATTGGAGGGAGGTTGTGGACTACGACCACACCAGGTTGAAAGCACCCGATCTCGTTCGATCTCGGAAGTTAAGCAGCCTCGGGCTTGGTCAGTACTTGGATGGGTGACCGCCTAGGAATACCAAGTGTTGTAGTCACTTTTTTGTTTTGTTTTTGGTGCTCCACAATCCGAGGTCGTATCGCTCAAAGTTTGAATTTGCATTGACGTTATGGACTACGACCACACCAGGTTGAAAGCACCCGATCTCGTTCGATCTCGGAAGTTAAGCAACCTCGGGCTTGGTCAGTACTTGGATGGGTGACCGCCTAGGAATACCAAGTGCTGTAGTCTCGTTTTTTTAGTGCATGAGAAACCGAGGTCGCTTCGATCAAAGTTTGAATTTGCAGGGAGGTTGTGGACTATGACCACACCAGGTTGAAAGCACCCGATCTCGTTCGATCTCGGAAGTTAAGCAACCTCGGGCTTGGTCAGTACTTGGATGGGTGACCGCCTAGGAATACCAAGTGTTGTAGTCACTTTTTTGTTTTTTTAGTGCTCCACAATCCGAGGTCGTATCGCTCAAAGTTTGAATTTGCATTGACGTTGTGGACTACGACCACACCAGGTTGAAAGCACCCGATCTCGTTCGATCTCGGAAGTTCAGCAACCACGGGCTTGATCAGTACTTGGATGGGTGACCGCCTAGGAATACCAAGTGTTGTAGTCACTTTTTTGTTTTTCAGTGCTCCAGAATCCGAGGTCGTATCGATCAAAGTTTGAATTTGTATTGACGTTGTGGACTACGACCACACCAGGTTGAAAGCACCCGATCTCGTTCGATCTCGGAAGTTAAGCAGCCTCGGGCTTGGTCAGTACTTGGATGGGTGACCGCCTAGGAATACCAAGTGTTGTAGTCACTTTTTTGTTTTTTTTAGTGCTCCACAATCCGAGGTCGTATCGCTCAAAGTTTGAATTTGCAGGGAGGTTGTGGACTACGACCACACCAGGTTGAAAGCACCCGATCTCGTTCGATCTCGGAAGTTAAGCAACCTCGGGCTTGGTCAGTACTTGGATGGGTGACCGCCTAGGAATACCAAGTGCTGTAGTCTCGTTTTTTTAGTGCATGAGAAACCGAGGTCGCTTCGATCAAAGTTTGAATTTGCAGGGAGGTTGTGGACTATGACCACACCAGGTTGAAAGCACCCGATCTCGTTCGATCTCGGAAGTTAAGCAACCTCGGGCTTGGTCAGTACTTGGATGGGTGACCGCCTAGGAATACCAAGTGTTGTAGTCACTTTTTTGTTTTTTTAGTGCTCCACAATCCGAGGTCGTATCGCTCAAAGTTTGAATTTGCATTGACGTTGTGGACTACGACCACACCAGATTGAAAGCACCCGATCTCGTTCGATCTCGGAAGTTCAGCAACCACGGGCTTGATCAGTACTTGGATGGGTGACCGCCTAGGAATACCAAGTGTTGTAGTCACTTTTTTGTTTTGTTTTTAGTGCTCCACAATCCGAGGTCGTATCGATCAAAGTTTGAATTTGTATTGACGTTGTGGACTACGACCACACCAGGTTGAAAGCACCCGATCTCGTTCGATCTCGGAAGTTCAGCAGCCTCGGGCTTGGTCAGTACTTGGATGGGTGACCGCCTAGGAATACCAAGTGTTGTAGTCACTTTTTTGTTTTTTTAGTGCTCCACAATCCGAGGTCGTATCGCTCAAAGTTTGAATTTGCATTGACGTTGTGGACTACGACCACACCAGGTTGAAAGCACCCGATCTCGTTCGATCTCGGAAGTTAAGCAACCTCGGGCTTGGTCAGTACTTGTATGGGTGACCGCCTAGGAATACCAAGTGTTGTAGTCTCGTTTTTTTAGTGCATGAGAACCCGAGGTCGCATCGATCAAAGTTTGAATTTGGAGGGAGGTTGTGGACTACGACCACACCAGGTTGAAAGCACCCGATCTCGTTCGATCTCGGAAGTTAAGCAACCTCGGGCTTGGTCAGTACTTGGATGGGTGACCGCCTAGGAATACCAAGTGTTGTAGTCACTTTTTTGTTTTGTTTTTAGTGCTCCACAATCCGAGGTCGTATCGCCCAAAGTTTGAATTTGCAGAGACGTTCTGGACTACGACCACACCAGGTTGAAAGCACCCGATCTCGTTCGATCTCGGAAGTTAAGCAACCTCGGGCTTGGTCAGTACTTGGATGGGTGACCGCCTAGGAATACCAAGTGTTGTAGTCACTTTTTTGTTTTGTTTTTAGTGCTCCAGAATCCGAGGTCGTATCGATCAAAGTTTGAATTTGTATTGACGTTGTGGACTACGACCACACCAGGTTGAAAGCACCCGATCTCGTTCGATCTCGGAAGTTAAGCAACCACGGACTTGGTCAATACTTGGATGGGTGACCGCCTAGGAATACCAAGTGTTGTAGTCACTTTTTTGTTTTGTTTTTTGTGCTCCACAATTCGAGGTCGTATCGATCAAAGTTTGAATTTGCAGAGACGTTGTGGACTACGACCACACCAGGTTGAAAGCACCTGATCTCGTTCGATCTCGGAAGTTAAGCATCCTCGGGCTTGGTCAGTACTTGGATGGGTGACCGCCTAGGAATACCAAGTGTTGTAGTCGCTTTTTTGTTTTGTTTTTAGTGCTTCACAATCCGAGGTCGTATCGCCCAAAGTTTGAATAAGCATTGACGTTGTGGACTACGACCACACCAGGTTGAAAGCACCCGATCTCGTTCGATCTCGGAAGTTAAGCAACCTCGGGCTTGGTCAGTACTTGGATGGGTGAATGCCTAGGAATACCAAGTGTTGTAGTCTCGTTTTTTTAGTGCATGAGAACCCGAGGTCGCATCGATCAAAGTTTGAATTTGGAGGGAGGTTGTGGACTACGACCACACCAGGTTGAAAGCACCCGATCTCGTTCGATCTCGGAAGTTCAGCAACCACGGGCTTGATCAGTACTTGGATGGGTGACCGCCTAGGAATACCAAGTGTTGTAGTCACTTTTTTGTTTTGTTTTTAGTGCTCCACAATCCGAGGTCGTATCGATCAAAGTTTGAATTTGTATTGACGTTGTGGACTACGACCACACCAGGTTGAAAGCACCCGATCTCGTTCGATCTCGGAAGTTCAGCAGCCTCGGGCTTGGTCAGTACTTGGATGGGTGACCGCCTAGGAATACCAAGTGTTGTAGTCACTTTTTTGTTTTTTTAGTGCTCCACAATCCGAGGTCGTATCGCTCAAAGTTTGAATTTGCATTGACGTTGTGGACTACGACCACACCAGGTTGAAAGCACCCGATCTCGTTCGATCTCGGAAGTTAAGCAACCTCGGGCTTGGTCAGTACTTGTATGGGTGACCGCCTAGGAATACCAAGTGTTGTAGTCTCGTTTTTTTAGTGCATGAGAACCCGAGGTCGCATCGATCAAAGTTTGAATTTGGAGGGAGGTTGTGGACTACGACCACACCAGGTTGAAAGCACCCGATCTCGTTCGATCTCGGAAGTTAAGCAACCTCGGGCTTGGTCAGTACTTGGATGGGTGACCGCCTAGGAATACCAAGTGTTGTAGTCACTTTTTTGTTTTGTTTTTAGTGCTCCACAATCCGAGGTCGTATCGCCCAAAGTTTGAATTTGCAGAGACGTTCTGGACTACGACCACACCAGGTTGAAATCACCCGGTTCTCGTTCGATCTCGGAAGTTAAGCAACCTCGGGCTTGGTCAGTACTTGGATGGGTGACCGCCTAGGAATACCAAGTGTTGTAGTCACTTTTTTGTTTTGTTTTTAGTGCTCCAGAATCCGAGGTCGTATCGATCAAAGTTTGAATTTGTATTGACGTTGTGGACTACGACCACACCAGGTTGAAAGCACCCGATCTCGTTCGATCTCGGAAGTTAAGCAACCACGGACTTGGTCAATACTTGGATGGGTGACCGCCTAGGAATACCAAGTGTTGTAGTCACTTTTTTGTTTTGTTTTTTGTGCTCCACAATTCGAGGTCGTATCGATCAAAGTTTGAATTTGCAGAGACGTTGTGGACTACGACCACACCAGGTTGAAAGCACCTGATCTCGTTCGATCTCGGAAGTTAAGCATCCTCGGGCTTGGTCAGTACTTGGATGGGTGACCGCCTAGGAATACCAAGTGTTGTAGTCGCTTTTTTGTTTTGTTTTTAGTGCTTCACAATCCGAGGTCGTATCGCCCAAAGTTTGAATAAGCATTGACGTTGTGGACTACGACCACACCAGGTTGAAAGCACCCGATCTCGTTCGATCTCGGAAGTTAAGCAACCTCGGGCTTGGTCAGTACTTGGATGGGTGAACGCCTAGGAATACCAAGTGTTGTAGTCTCGTTTTTTTAGTGCATGAGAACCCGAGGTCGCATCGATCAAAGTTTGAATTTGGAGGGAGGTTGTGGACTACGACCACACCAGGTTGAAAGCACCCGATCTCGTTCGATCTCGGAAGTTAAGCAACCTCGGGCTTGGTCAGTACTTGGATGGGTGACCGCCTAGGAATACCAAGTGTTGTAGTCACTTTTTTGTTTTGTTTTTAGTGCTCCACAATCCGAGGGCGTATCGCCCAAAGTTTGAATTTGCATTGACGTTGTGGACTACGACCACACCAGGTTGAAAGCACCCGATCTCGTTCGATCTCGGAAGTTAAGCAACCTCGGGCTTGGTCAGTACTTGGATGGGTGACCGCCTAGGAATACCAAGTGTTGTAGTCACTTTTTAGTTTTGTTTTTAGTGCTCCACAATCCGAGGGCGTATCGCTCAAAGTTTGAATTTGCATTGACGTTGTGGAATACGACCACACCAGGTTGAAAGCACCCGATCTCGTTCGATCTCGGAAGTTAAGCAACCTCGGGCTTGGTCAGTACTTGGATGGGTGAACGCCTAGGAATACCAAGTGTTGTAGTCTCGTTTTTTTAGTGCATGAGAACCCGAGGTCGCATCGATCAAAGTTTGAATTTGGAGGGAGGTTGTGGACTACGACCACACCAGGTTGAAAGCACCCGATCTCGTTCGATCTCGGAAGTTAAGCAACCTCGGGCTTGGTCAGTACTTGGATGGGTGACCGCCTAGGAATACCAAGTGTTGTAGTCACTTTTTTGTTTTGTTTTTAGTGCTCCACAATCCGAGGGCGTATCGCCCAAAGTTTGAATTTGCAGAGACGTTCTGGACTACGACCACACCAGGTTGAAAGCACCCGATCTCGTTCGATCTCGGAAGTTAAGCAACCTCGGGCTTGGTCAGTACTTGGATGGGTGACCGCCTAGGAATACCAAGTGTTGTAGTCACTTTTTTGTTTTGTTTTTAGTGCTCCACAATCCGAGGTCGTATCGCTCAAAGTTTGAATTTGCGTTGACGTTGTGGACTACGACCACACCAGGTTGAAAGCACCCGATCTCGTTCGATCTCGGAAGTTAAGCAACCTCGGGCTTGGTCAGTACTTGGATGGGTGACCGCCTAGGAATACCAAGTGTTGTAGTCTCGTTTTTTTAGTGCATGAGAAACCGAGGTCGTATCGATCAAAGTTTGAATTTGCAGGGAGGTTGTGGACTACGACCACACCAGGTTGAAAGCACCCGATCTCGTTCGATCTCGGAAGTTAAGCAACCACGGGCTTGGTCAGTACTTGGATGGGTGACCGCCTAGGAATACCAAGTGTTGTAGTCACTTTTTTGTTTTTTCAGTGCTCCAGAATCCGAGGTCGTATCGATCAAAGTTTGAATTTGTATTGACGTTGTGGACTACGACCACACCAGGTTGAAAGCACCCGATCTCGTTCGATCTCGGAAGTTAAGCAACCACGGGCTTGGTCAGTACTTGGATGGGTGACCGCCTAGAAATACCAAGTGTTGTAGACACTTTTTTGTTTTGTTTTTAGTGCTCCACAATCCGAGGTCGTATCGATCAAAGTTTGAATTTGCATTGACGTTATGGACTACGACCACACCAGGTTGAAAGCACCTGATCTCGTTCGATCTCGGAAGTTAAGCAGCCTCGGGCTTGGTCAGTACTTGGATGGGTGACCGCCTAGGAATACCAAGTGTTGTAGTCGCTTTTTTGTTTTGTTTTTAGTGCTCCACAATCCGAGGTCGTATCGCTCAAACTTTGAATAAGCATTGACGTTGTGGACTACGACCACACCAGGTTGAAAGCACCCGATCTCGTTCGATCTCGGAAGTTAAGCAACCTCGGGCTTGGTCAGTACTTGGATGGGTGACCGCCTAGGAATACCAAGTGTTGTAGTCTCAGTTTTTTTAGTGCACGAGAAACCGAGGTCGCTTCGATCAAAGTTTGAATTTGCAGGGAGGTTGTGGACTACGACCACACCACGTTGAAAGCACCCGATCTCGTTCGATCTCGGAAGTTAAGCAACCTCGGGCTTGGTCAGTACTTGGATGGGTGACCGCCTAGGAATACCAAGTGTTGTAGTCACTTTTTTGTTTTGTTTTTAGTGCTCCACAATCCGAGGTCGTATCGCCCAAAGTTTGAATTTGCAGAGACGTTCTGGACTACGACCACACCAGGTTGAAAGCACCCGATCTCGTTCGATCTCGGAAGTTAAGCAACCTCGGGCTTGGTCAGTACTTGGATGGGTGACCGCCTAGGAATACCAAGTGTTGTAGTCACTTTTTTGTTTTGTTTTTAGTGCTCCAGAATCCGAGGTCGTATCGATCAAAGTTTGAATTTGCATTGACGTTGTGGACTACGACCACACCAGGTTGAAAGCACCCGATCTCGTTCGATCTCGGAAGTTAAGCAACCTCGGGCTTGGTCAGTACTTGGATGGGTGACCGCCTAGGAATACCAAGTGTTGTAGTCACTTTTTTGTTTTTTAGTGCTCCACAATCCGAGGTCGTATCGCTCAAAGTTTGAATTTGCATTGACGTTGTGGACTACGACCACACCAGGTTGAAAGCACCCGATCTCGTTCGATCTCGGAAGTTAAGCAACCACGGACTTGGTCAGTACTTGGATGGGTGACCGCCTAGGAATACCAAGTGTTGTAGTCACTTTTTTGTTTTGTTTTTTGTGCTCCACAATCCGAGGTCGTATCGATCAAAGTTTGAATTTGCAGAGACGTTGTGGACTACGACCACACCAGGTTGAAAGCACCTGATCTCGTTCGATCTCGGAAGTTAAGCATCCTCGGGCTTGGTCAGTACTTGGATGGGTGACCGCCTAGGAATACCAAGTGTTGTAGTCGCTTTTTTGTTTTGTTTTTAGTGCTCCACAATCCGAGGTCGTATCGCCCAAAGTTTGAATAAGCATTGACGTTGTGGACTACGACCACACCAGGTTGAAAGCACCCGATCTCGTTCGATCTCGGAAGTTAAGCAACCTCGGGCTTGGTCAGTACTTGGATGGGTGACCGCCTAGGAATACCAAGTGTTGTAGTCTCGTTTTTTTAGTGCATGAGAACCCGAGGTCGTATCGATCAAAGTTTGAATTTGGAGGGAGGTTGTGGACTACGACCACACCAGGTTGAAAGCACCCGATCTCGTTCGATCTCGGAAGTTAAGCAACCTCGGGCTTGGTCAGTACTTGGATGGGTGACCGCCTAGGAATACCAAGTGTTGTAGTCACTTTTTTGTTTTGTTTTTAGTGCTCCACAATCCGAGGTCGTATCGCCCAAAGTTTGAATTTGCATTGACGTTGTGGACTACGACCACACCAGGTTGAAAGCACCCGATCTCGTTCGATCTCGGAAGTTAAGCAACCGCGGGCTTGGTCAGTACTTGTATGGGTGACCGCCTAGGAATACCAAGTGTTGTAGTCTCGTTTTTTTAGTGCATGAGAACCCGAGGTCGCATCGATCAAAGTTTGAATTTGGAGGGAGGTTGTGGACTACGACCACACCAGGTTGAAAGCACCCGATCTCGTTCGATCTCGGAAGTTAAGCAACCTCGGGCTTGGTCAGTACTTGGATGGGTGACCGCCTAGGAATACCAAGTGTTGTAGTCACTTTTTTGTTTTGTTTTTAGTGCTCCACAATCCGAGGTCGTATCGCCCAAAGTTTGAATTTGCAGAGACGTTCTGGACTACGACCACACCAGGTTGAAATCACCCGGTTCTCGTTCGATCTCGGAAGTTAAGCAACCTCGGGCTTGGTCAGTACTTGGATGGGTGACCGCCTAGGAATACCAAGTGTTGTAGTCACTTTTTTGTTTTGTTTTTAGTGCTCCAGAATCCGAGGTCGTATCGATCAAAGTTTGAATTTGTATTGACGTTGTGGACTACGACCACACCAGGTTGAAAGCACCCGATCTCGTTCGATCTCGGAAGTTAAGCAACCACGGACTTGGTCAATACTTGGATGGGTGACCGCCTAGGAATACCAAGTGTTGTAGTCACTTTTTTGTTTTGTTTTTTGTGCTCCACAATTCGAGGTCGTATCGATCAAAGTTTGAATTTGCAGAGACGTTGTGGACTACGACCACACCAGGTTGAAAGCACCTGATCTCGTTCGATCTCGGAAGTTAAGCATCCTCGGGCTTGGTCAGTACTTGGATGGGTGACCGCCTAGGAATACCAAGTGTTGTAGTCGCTTTTTTGTTTTGTTTTTAGTGCTTCACAATCCGAGGTCGTATCGCCCAAAGTTTGAATAAGCATTGACGTTGTGGACTACGACCACACCAGGTTGAAAGCACCCGATCTCGTTCGATCTCGGAAGTTAAGCAACCTCGGGCTTGGTCAGTACTTGGATGGGTGAACGCCTAGGAATACCAAGTGTTGTAGTCTCGTTTTTTTAGTGCATGAGAACCCGAGGTCGCATCGATCAAAGTTTGAATTTGGAGGGAGGTTGTGGACTACGACCACACCAGGTTGAAAGCACCCGATCTCGTTCGATCTCGGAAGTTAAGCAACCTCGGGCTTGGTCAGTACTTGGATGGGTGACCGCCTAGGAATACCAAGTGTTGTAGTCACTTTTTTGTTTTGTTTTTAGTGCTCCACAATCCGAGGGCGTATCGCCCAAAGTTTGAATTTGCATTGACGTTGTGGACTACGACCACACCAGGTTGAAAGCACCCGATCTCGTTCGATCTCGGAAGTTAAGCAACCTCGGGCTTGGTCAGTACTTGGATGGGTGACCGCCTAGGAATACCAAGTGTTGTAGTCACTTTTTAGTTTTGTTTTTAGTGCTCCACAATCCGAGGGCGTATCGCTCAAAGTTTGAATTTGCATTGACGTTGTGGAATACGACCACACCAGGTTGAAAGCACCCGATCTCGTTCGATCTCGGAAGTTAAGCAACCTCGGGCTTGGTCAGTACTTGGATGGGTGAACGCCTAGGAATACCAAGTGTTGTAGTCTCGTTTTTTTAGTGCATGAGAACCCGAGGTCGCATCGATCAAAGTTTGAATTTGGAGGGAGGTTGTGGACTACGACCACACCAGGTTGAAAGCACCCGATCTCGTTCGATCTCGGAAGTTAAGCAACCTCGGGCTTGGTCAGTACTTGGATGGGTGACCGCCTAGGAATACCAAGTGTTGTAGTCACTTTTTTGTTTTGTTTTTAGTGCTCCACAATCCGAGGGCGTATCGCCCAAAGTTTGAATTTGCAGAGACGTTCTGGACTACGACCACACCAGGTTGAAAGCACCCGATCTCGTTCGATCTCGGAAGTTAAGCAACCTCGGGCTTGGTCAGTACTTGGATGGGTGACCGCCTAGGAATACCAAGTGTTGTAGTCACTTTTTTGTTTTGTTTTTAGTGCTCCACAATCCGAGGTCGTATCGCTCAAAGTTTGAATTTGCGTTGACGTTGTGGACTACGACCACACCAGGTTGAAAGCACCCGATCTCGTTCGATCTCGGAAGTTAAGCAACCTCGGGCTTGGTCAGTACTTGGATGGGTGACCGCCTAGGAATACCAAGTGTTGTAGTCTCGTTTTTTTAGTGCATGAGAAACCGAGGTCGTATCGATCAAAGTTTGAATTTGCAGGGAGGTTGTGGACTACGACCACACCAGGTTGAAAGCACCCGATCTCGTTCGATCTCGGAAGTTAAGCAACCACGGGCTTGGTCAGTACTTGGATGGGTGACCGCCTAGGAATACCAAGTGTTGTAGTCACTTTTTTGTTTTTTCAGTGCTCCAGAATCCGAGGTCGTATCGATCAAAGTTTGAATTTGTATTGACGTTGTGGACTACGACCACACCAGGTTGAAAGCACCCGATCTCGTTCGATCTCGGAAGTTAAGCAACCACGGGCTTGGTCAGTACTTGGATGGGTGACCGCCTAGAAATACCAAGTGTTGTAGACACTTTTTTGTTTTGTTTTTAGTGCTCCACAATCCGAGGTCGTATCGATCAAAGTTTGAATTTGCATTGACGTTATGGACTACGACCACACCAGGTTGAAAGCACCTGATCTCGTTCGATCTCGGAAGTTAAGCAGCCTCGGGCTTGGTCAGTACTTGGATGGGTGACCGCCTAGGAATACCAAGTGTTGTAGTCGCTTTTTTGTTTTGTTTTTAGTGCTCCACAATCCGAGGTCGTATCGCTCAAACTTTGAATAAGCATTGACGTTGTGGACTACGACCACACCAGGTTGAAAGCACCCGATCTCGTTCGATCTCGGAAGTTAAGCAACCTCGGGCTTGGTCAGTACTTGGATGGGTGACCGCCTAGGAATACCAAGTGTTGTAGTCTCAGTTTTTTTAGTGCACGAGAAACCGAGGTCGCTTCGATCAAAGTTTGAATTTGCAGGGAGGTTGTGGACTACGACCACACCACGTTGAAAGCACCCGATCTCGTTCGATCTCGGAAGTTAAGCAACCTCGGGCTTGGTCAGTACTTGGATGGGTGACCGCCTAGGAATACCAAGTGTTGTAGTCACTTTTTTGTTTTGTTTTTAGTGCTCCACAATCCGAGGTCGTATCGCCCAAAGTTTGAATTTGCAGAGACGTTCTGGACTACGACCACACCAGGTTGAAAGCACCCGATCTCGTTCGATCTCGGAAGTTAAGCAACCTCGGGCTTGGTCAGTACTTGGATGGGTGACCGCCTAGGAATACCAAGTGTTGTAGTCACTTTTTTGTTTTGTTTTTAGTGCTCCAGAATCCGAGGTCGTATCGATCAAAGTTTGAATTTGCATTGACGTTGTGGACTACGACCACACCAGGTTGAAAGCACCCGATCTCGTTCGATCTCGGAAGTTAAGCAACCTCGGGCTTGGTCAGTACTTGGATGGGTGACCGCCTAGGAATACCAAGTGTTGTAGTCACTTTTTTGTTTTTTAGTGCTCCACAATCCGAGGTCGTATCGCTCAAAGTTTGAATTTGCATTGACGTTGTGGACTACGACCACACCAGGTTGAAAGCACCCGATCTCGTTCGATCTCGGAAGTTAAGCAACCACGGACTTGGTCAGTACTTGGATGGGTGACCGCCTAGGAATACCAAGTGTTGTAGTCACTTTTTTGTTTTGTTTTTTGTGCTCCACAATCCGAGGTCGTATCGATCAAAGTTTGAATTTGCAGAGACGTTGTGGACTACGACCACACCAGGTTGAAAGCACCTGATCTCGTTCGATCTCGGAAGTTAAGCATCCTCGGGCTTGGTCAGTACTTGGATGGGTGACCGCCTAGGAATACCAAGTGTTGTAGTCGCTTTTTTGTTTTGTTTTTAGTGCTCCACAATCCGAGGTCGTATCGCCCAAAGTTTGAATAAGCATTGACGTTGTGGACTACGACCACACCAGGTTGAAAGCACCCGATCTCGTTCGATCTCGGAAGTTAAGCAACCTCGGGCTTGGTCAGTACTTGGATGGGTGACCGCCTAGGAATACCAAGTGTTGTAGTCTCGTTTTTTTAGTGCATGAGAACCCGAGGTCGTATCGATCAAAGTTTGAATTTGGAGGGAGGTTGTGGACTACGACCACACCAGGTTGAAAGCACCCGATCTCGTTCGATCTCGGAAGTTAAGCAACCTCGGGCTTGGTCAGTACTTGGATGGGTGACCGCCTAGGAATACCAAGTGTTGTAGTCACTTTTTTGTTTTGTTTTTAGTGCTCCACAATCCGAGGTCGTATCGCCCAAAGTTTGAATTTGCATTGACGTTGTGGACTACGACCACACCAGGTTGAAAGCACCCGATCTCGTTCGATCTCGGAAGTTAAGCAACCACGGACTTGGTCAGTACTTGGATGGGTGACCGCCTAGGAATACCAAGTGTTGTAGTCACTTTTTTGTTTTGTTTTTTGTGCTCCACAATCCGAGGTCGTATCGATCAAAGTTTGAATTTGCAGAGACGTTGTGGACTACGACCACACCAGGTTGAAAGCACCTGATCTCGTTCGATCTCGGAAGTTAAGCATCCTCGGGCTTGGTCAGTACTTGGATGGGTGACCGCCTAGGAATACCAAGTGTTGTAGTCTCGTTTTTTTAGTGCATGAGAACCCGAGGTCGCATTGATCAAAGTTTGAATTTGGAGGGAGGTTGTGGACTACGACCACACCAGGTTGAAAGCACCCGATCTCGTTCGATCTCGGAAGTTAAGCAACCTCGGGCTTGGTCAGTACTTGGATGGGTGACCGCCTAGGAATACCAAGTGTTGTAGTCAATTTTTTGTTTTTTTAGTGTTCCACAATCCGAGGTCGTATCGCTCAAAGTTTGAATTTGCATTGACGTTGTGGACTACGACCACACCAGGTTGAAAGCACCCGATCTCGTTCGATCTCGGAAGTTAAGCAACCACGGGCTTGGTCAGTACTTGGATGGGTGACCGCCTAGGAATACCAAGTGTTGTAGTCACTTTTTTGTTTTGTTTTTAGTGCTCCACAATCCGAGGTCGTATCGATCAAAGTTTGAATTTGCATTGACGTTATGGACTACGACCACACCAGGTTGAAAGCACCCGATCTCGTTCGATCTCGGAAGTTAAGCAGCCTCGGGCTTGGTCAGTACTTGGATGGGTGACCGCCTAGGAATACCAAGTGTTGTAGTCACTTTTTTGTTTTGTTTTTAGTGCTCCACAATCCGAGGTCGTATCGATCAAAGTTTCAATTTGCATTGACGTTATGGACTACGACCACACCAGGTTGAAAGCACCCGATCTCGTTCGATCTCGGAAGTTAAGCGGCCTCGGGCTTGGTCAGTACTTGGATGGGTGACCGCCTAGGAATACCAAGTGTTGTAGTCTCGTTTTTTTAGTGCATGAGAACCCGAGGTCGCATCGATCAAAGTTTGAATTTGGAGGGAGGTTGTGGACTACGACCACACCAGGTTGAAAGCACCCGATCTCGTTCGATCTCGGAAGTTAAGCAACCTCGGGCTTGGTCAGTACTTGGATGGGTGACCGCCTAGGAATACCAAGTGTTGTAGTCACTTTTTTGTTTTGTTTTTAGTGCTCCACAATCCGAGGTCGTATCGCCCAAAGTTTGAATTTGCAGAGACGTTCCGGACTACGACCACACCAGGTTGAAAGCACCCGATCTCGTTCTATCTCGGAAGTTAAGCAACCTCGGGCTTGGTCAGTACTTGGATGGGTGACCGCCTAGGAATACCAAGTGTTGTAGTCACTTTTTTGTTTTGTTTTTAGTGCTCCACAATCCGAGGTCGTATCGCTCAAAGTTTGAATTTGCATTGACGTTGTGGACTACGACCACACCAGGTTGAAAGCACCCGATCTCGTTCGATCTCGGAAGTTAAGCAGCCTCGGGCTTGGTCAGTACTTGGATGGGTGACCGCCTAGGAATACCAAGTGTTGTAGTCACTTTTTTGTTTTGTTTTTAGTGCTCCACAATCCGAGGTCGTATCGATCAAAGTTTCAATTTGCATTGACGTTATGGACTACGACCACACCAGGTTGAAAGCACCCGATCTCGTTCGATCTCGGAAGTTAAGCAGCCTCGGGCTTGGTCAGTACTTGGATGGGTGACCGCCTAGGAATACCAAGTGTTGTAGTCACTTTTTTGTTTTGTTTTTAGTGCTCCACAATCCGAGGTCGTATCGATCAAAGTTTCAATTTGCATTGACGTTATCGACTACGACCACACCAGGTTGAAAGCACCCGATCTCGTTCGATCTCGGAAGTTAAGCGGCCTCGGGCTTGGTCAGTACTTGGATGGGTGACCGCCTAGGAATACCAAGTGTTGTAGTCACTTTTTTGTTTTGTTTTTAGTGCTCCACAATCCGAGGTCGTATCGCCCAAAGTTTGAATTTTCATTGACGTTGTGGACTACGACCACACCAGGTTGAAAGCACCCGATCTCGTTCGATCTCGGAAGTTAAGCAACCTCGGGCTTGGTCAGTACTTGGATGGGTGACCGCCTAGGAATACCAAGTGTTGTAGTCACTTTTTAGTTTTGTTTTTAGTGCTCCACAATCCGAGGGCGTATCGCTCAAAGTTTGAATTTGCATTGACGTTGTGGACTACGACCACACCAGGTTGAAAGCACCCGATCTCGTTCGATCTCGGAAGTTAAGCAACCTCGGGCTTGGTCAGTACTTGGATGGGTGACCGCCTAGGAATACCAAGTGTTGTAGTCTCGTTTTTTTTAGTGCATGAGAACCCGAGGTCGCATTGATCAAAGTTTGAATTTGGAGGGAGGTTGTGGACTACGACCACACCAGGTTGAAAGCACCCGATCTCGTTCGATCTCGGAAGTTAAGCAACCTCGGGCTTGGTCAGTACTTGGATGGGTGACCGCCTAGGAATACCAAGTGTTGTAGTCAATTTTTTGTTTTTTTAGTGCTCCACAATCCGAGGTCGTATCGCTCAAAGTTTGAATTTGCATTGACGTTGTGGACTACGACCACACCAGGTTGAAAGCACCCGATCTCGTTCGATCTCGGAAGTTAAGCAACCACGGGCTTGGTCAGTACTTGGATGGGTGACCGCCTAGGAATACCAAGTGTTGTAGTCACTTTTTTGTTTTGTTTTTAGTGCTCCACAATCCGAGGTCGTATCGCCCAAAGTTTGAATTTGCATTGACGTTGTGGACTACGACCACACCAGGTTGAAAGCACCCGATCTCGTTCGATCTCGGAAGTTAAGCAACCTCGGGCTTGGTCAGTACTTGGATGGGTGACCGCCTAGGAATACCAAGTGTTGTAGTCACTTTTTTGTTTTGTTTTTAGTGCTCCACAATCCGAGGGCGTATCGCTCAAAGTTTGAATTTGCATTGACGTTGTGGACTACGACCACACCAGGTTGAAAGCACCCGATCTCGTTCGATCTCGGAAGTTAAGCAACCTCGGGCTTGGTCAGTACTTGGATGGGTGACCGCCTAGGAATACCAAGTGTTGTAGTCTCGTTTTTTTAGTGCATGAGAACCCGAGGTCGCATTGATCAAAGTTTGAATTTGGAGGGAGGTTGTGGACTACGACCACACCAGGTTGAAAGCACCCGATCTCGTTCGATCTCGGAAGTTAAGCAACCTCGGGCTTGGTCAGTACTTGGATGGGTGACCGCCTAGGAATACCAAGTGTTGTAGTCAATTTTTTGTTTTTTTAGTGTTCCACAATCCGAGGTCGTATCGCTCAAAGTTTGAATTTGCATTGACGTTGTGGACTACGACCACACCAGGTTGAAAGCACCCGATCTCGTTCGATCTCGGAAGTTAAGCAACCACGGGCTTGGTCAGTACTTGGATGGGTGACCGCCTAGGAATACCAAGTGTTGTAGTCACTTTTTTGTTTTGTTTTTAGTGCTCCACAATCCGAGGTCGTATCGATCAAAGTTTGAATTTGCATTGACGTTATGGACTACGACCACACCAGGTTGAAAGCACCCGATCTCGTTCGATCTCGGAAGTTAAGCAGCCTCGGGCTTGGTCAGTACTTGGATGGGTGACCGCCTAGGAATACCAAGTGTTGTAGTCACTTTTTTGTTTTGTTTTTAGTGCTCCACAATCCGAGGTCGTATCGATCAAAGTTTCAATTTGCATTGACGTTATGGACTACGACCACACCAGGTTGAAAGCACCCGATCTCGTTCGATCTCGGAAGTTAAGCGGCCTCGGGCTTGGTCAGTACTTGGATGGGTGACCGCCTAGGAATACCAAGTGTTGTAGTCTCGTTTTTTTAGTGCATGAGAACCCGAGGTCGCATCGATCAAAGTTTGAATTTGGAGGGAGGTTGTGGACTACGACCACACCAGGTTGAAAGCACCCGATCTCGTTCGATCTCGGAAGTTAAGCAACCTCGGGCTTGGTCAGTACTTGGATGGGTGACCGCCTAGGAATACCAAGTGTTGTAGTCACTTTTTTGTTTTGTTTTTAGTGCTCCACAATCCGAGGTCGTATCGCCCAAAGTTTGAATTTGCAGAGACGTTCCGGACTACGACCACACCAGGTTGAAAGCACCCGATCTCGTTCTATCTCGGAAGTTAAGCAACCTCGGGCTTGGTCAGTACTTGGATGGGTGACCGCCTAGGAATACCAAGTGTTGTAGTCACTTTTTTGTTTTGTTTTTAGTGCTCCACAATCCGAGGTCGTATCGCTCAAAGTTTGAATTTGCATTGACGTTGTGGACTACGACCACACCAGGTTGAAAGCACCCGATCTCGTTCGATCTCGGAAGTTAAGCAGCCTCGGGCTTGGTCAGTACTTGGATGGGTGACCGCCTAGGAATACCAAGTGTTGTAGTCACTTTTTTGTTTTGTTTTTAGTGCTCCACAATCCGAGGTCGTATCGATCAAAGTTTCAATTTGCATTGACGTTATGGACTACGACCACACCAGGTTGAAAGCACCCGATCTCGTTCGATCTCGGAAGTTAAGCAGCCTCGGGCTTGGTCAGTACTTGGATGGGTGACCGCCTAGGAATACCAAGTGTTGTAGTCACTTTTTTGTTTTGTTTTTAGTGCTCCACAATCCGAGGTCGTATCGATCAAAGTTTCAATTTGCATTGACGTTATCGACTACGACCACACCAGGTTGAAAGCACCCGATCTCGTTCGATCTCGGAAGTTAAGCGGCCTCGGGCTTGGTCAGTACTTGGATGGGTGACCGCCTAGGAATACCAAGTGTTGTAGTCACTTTTTTGTTTTGTTTTTAGTGCTCCACAATCCGAGGTCGTATCGCCCAAAGTTTGAATTTTCATTGACGTTGTGGACTACGACCACACCAGGTTGAAAGCACCCGATCTCGTTCGATCTCGGAAGTTAAGCAACCTCGGGCTTGGTCAGTACTTGGATGGGTGACCGCCTAGGAATACCAAGTGTTGTAGTCACTTTTTAGTTTTGTTTTTAGTGCTCCACAATCCGAGGGCGTATCGCTCAAAGTTTGAATTTGCATTGACGTTGTGGACTACGACCACACCAGGTTGAAAGCACCCGATCTCGTTCGATCTCGGAAGTTAAGCAACCTCGGGCTTGGTCAGTACTTGGATGGGTGACCGCCTAGGAATACCAAGTGTTGTAGTCTCGTTTTTTTTAGTGCATGAGAACCCGAGGTCGCATTGATCAAAGTTTGAATTTGGAGGGAGGTTGTGGACTACGACCACACCAGGTTGAAAGCACCCGATCTCGTTCGATCTCGGAAGTTAAGCAACCTCGGGCTTGGTCAGTACTTGGATGGGTGACCGCCTAGGAATACCAAGTGTTGTAGTCAATTTTTTGTTTTTTTAGTGCTCCACAATCCGAGGTCGTATCGCTCAAAGTTTGAATTTGCATTGACGTTGTGGACTACGACCACACCAGGTTGAAAGCACCCGATCTCGTTCGATCTCGGAAGTTAAGCAACCACGGGCTTGGTCAGTACTTGGATGGGTGACCGCCTAGGAATACCAAGTGTTGTAGTCACTTTTTTGTTTTGTTTTTAGTGCTCCACAATCCGAGGTCGTATCGATCAAAGTTTGAATTTGCATTGACTTTATGGACTACGACCACCCCAGGTTGAAAGCACCCGATCTCGTTCGATCTCTGAAGTTAAGCAGCCTCGGGCTTGGTCAGTACTTGGATGGGTGACCGCCTAGGAATACCAAGTGTTGTAGTCACTTTTTTGTTTTGTTTTTAGTGCTCCACAATCCGAGGTCGTATCGATCAAAGTTTCAATTTGCATTGACGTTATGGACTACGACCACACCAGGTTGAAAGCACCCGATCTCGTTCGATCTCGGAAGTTAAGCGGCCTCGGGCTTGGTCAGTACTTGGATGGGTGACCGCCTAGGAATACCAAGTGTTGTAGTCTCGTTTTTTTAGTGCATGAGAACCCGAGGTCGCATCGATCAAAGTTTGAATTTGGAGGGAGGTTGTGGACTACGACCACACCAGGTTGAAAGCACCCGATCTCGTTCGATCTCGGAAGTTAAGCAACCTCGGGCTTGGTCAGTACTTGGATGGGTGACCGCCTAGGAATACCAAGTGTTGTAGTCACTTTTTTGTTTTGTTTTTAGTGCTCCACAATCCGAGGTCGTATCGCCCAAAGTTTGAATTTGCAGAGACGTTCCGGACTACGACCACACCAGGTTGAAAGCACCCGATCTCGTTCGATCTCGGAAGTTAAGCAACCTCGGGCTTGGTCAGTACTTGGATGGGTGACCGCCTAGGAATACCAAGTGTTGTAGTCACTTTTTTGTTTTGTTTTTAGTGCTCCACAATCCGAGGGCGTATCGCTCAAAGTTTGAATTTGCATTGACGTTGTGGACTACGACCACACCAGGTTGAAAGCACCCGATCTCGTTCGATCTCGGAAGTTAAGCAGCCTCGGGCTTGGTCAGTACTTGGATGGGTGACCGCCTAGGAATACCAAGTGTTGTAGTCACTTTTTTGTTTTGTTTTTAGTGCTCCACAATCCGAGGGCGTATCGCTCAAAGTTTGAATTTGCATTGACGTTGTGGACTACGACCACACCAGGTTGAAAGCACCCGATCTCGTTCGATCTCGGAAGTTAAGCAACCTCGGGCTTGGTCAGTACTTGGATGGGTGACCGCCTAGGAATACCAAGTGTTGTAGTCTCGTTTTTTTAGTGCATGAGAACCCGAGGTCGCATTGATCAAAGTTTGAATTTGGAGGGAGGTTGTGGACTACGACCACACCAGGTTGAAAGCACCCCATCTCGTTCGATCTCGGAAGTTAAGCAACCTCGGGCTTGGTCAGTACTTGGATGGGTGACCGCCTAGGAATACCAAGTGTTGTAGTCAATTTTTTGTTTTTTTAGTGTTCCACAATCCGAGGTCGTATCGCTCAAAGTTTGAATTTGCATTGACGTTGTGGACTACGACCACACCAGGTTGAAAGCACCCGATCTCGTTCGATCTCGGAAGTTAAGCAACCACGGGCTTGGTCAGTACTTGGATGGGTGACCGCCTAGGAATACCAAGTGTTGTAGTCACTTTTTTGTTTTGTTTTTAGTGCTCCACAATCCGAGGTCGTATCGATCAAAGTTTGAATTTGCATTGACGTTATGGACTACGACCACACCAGGTTGAAAGCACCCGATCTCGTTCGATCTCGGAAGTTAAGCAGCCTCGGGCTTGGTCAGTACTTGGATGGGTGACCGCCTAGGAATACCAAGTGTTGTAGTCACTTTTTTGTTTTGTTTTTAGTGCTCCACAATCCGAGGTCGTATCGATCAAAGTTTCAATTTGCATTGACGTTATGGACTACGACCACACCAGGTTGAAAGCACCCGATCTCGTTCGATCTCGGAAGTTAAGCGGCCTCGGGCTTGGTCAGTACTTGGATGGGTGACCGCCTAGGAATACCAAGTGTTGTAGTCTCGTTTTTTTAGTGCATGAGAACCCGAGGTCGCATCGATCAAAGTTTGAATTTGGAGGGAGGTTGTGGACTACGACCACACCAGGTTGAAAGCACCCGATCTCGTTCGATCTCGGAAGTTAAGCAACCTCGGGCTTGGTCAGTACTTGGATGGGTGACCGCCTAGGAATACCAAGTGTTGTAGTCACTTTTTTGTTTTGTTTTTAGTGCTCCACAATCCGAGGTCGTATCGCCCAAAGTTTGAATTTGCAGAGACGTTCCGGACTACGACCACACCAGGTTGAAAGCACCCGATCTCGTTCTATCTCGGAAGTTAAGCAACCTCGGGCTTGGTCAGTACTTGGATGGGTGACCGCCTAGGAATACCAAGTGTTGTAGTCACTTTTTTGTTTTGTTTTTAGTGCTCCACAATCCGAGGTCGTATCGCTCAAAGTTTGAATTTGCATTGACGTTGTGGACTACGACCACACCAGGTTGAAAGCACCCGATCTCGTTCGATCTCGGAAGTTAAGCAGCCTCGGGCTTGGTCAGTACTTGGATGGGTGACCGCCTAGGAATACCAAGTGTTGTAGTCACTTTTTTGTTTTGTTTTTAGTGCTCCACAATCCGAGGTCGTATCGATCAAAGTTTCAATTTGCATTGACGTTATGGACTACGACCACACCAGGTTGAAAGCACCCGATCTCGTTCGATCTCGGAAGTTAAGCAGCCTCGGGCTTGGTCAGTACTTGGATGGGTGACCGCCTAGGAATACCAAGTGTTGTAGTCACTTTTTTGTTTTGTTTTTAGTGCTCCACAATCCGAGGTCGTATCGATCAAAGTTTCAATTTGCATTGACGTTATCGACTACGACCACACCAGGTTGAAAGCACCCGATCTCGTTCGATCTCGGAAGTTAAGCGGCCTCGGGCTTGGTCAGTACTTGGATGGGTGACCGCCTAGGAATACCAAGTGTTGTAGTCACTTTTTTGTTTTGTTTTTAGTGCTCCACAATCCGAGGTCGTATCGCCCAAAGTTTGAATTTTCATTGACGTTGTGGACTACGACCACACCAGGTTGAAAGCACCCGATCTCGTTCGATCTCGGAAGTTAAGCAACCTCGGGCTTGGTCAGTACTTGGATGGGTGACCGCCTAGGAATACCAAGTGTTGTAGTCACTTTTTAGTTTTGTTTTTAGTGCTCCACAATCCGAGGGCGTATCGCTCAAAGTTTGAATTTGCATTGACGTTGTGGACTACGACCACACCAGGTTGAAAGCACCCGATCTCGTTCGATCTCGGAAGTTAAGCAACCTCGGGCTTGGTCAGTACTTGGATGGGTGACCGCCTAGGAATACCAAGTGTTGTAGTCTCGTTTTTTTTAGTGCATGAGAACCCGAGGTCGCATTGATCAAAGTTTGAATTTGGAGGGAGGTTGTGGACTACGACCACACCAGGTTGAAAGCACCCGATCTCGTTCGATCTCGGAAGTTAAGCAACCTCGGGCTTGGTCAGTACTTGGATGGGTGACCGCCTAGGAATACCAAGTGTTGTAGTCAATTTTTTGTTTTTTTAGTGCTCCACAATCCGAGGTCGTATCGCTCAAAGTTTGAATTTGCATTGACGTTGTGGACTACGACCACACCAGGTTGAAAGCACCCGATCTCGTTCGATCTCGGAAGTTAAGCAACCACGGGCTTGGTCAGTACTTGGATGGGTGACCGCCTAGGAATACCAAGTGTTGTAGTCACTTTTTTGTTTTGTTTTTAGTGCTCCACAATCCGAGGTCGTATCGATCAAAGTTTCAATTTGCATTGACGTTATCGACTACGACCACACCAGGTTGAAAGCACCCGATCTCGTTCGATCTCGGAAGTTAAGCGGCCTCGGGCTTGGTCAGTACTTGGATGGGTGACCGCCTAGGAATACCAAGTGTTGTAGTCACTTTTTTGTTTTGTTTTTAGTGCTCCACAATCCGAGGTCGTATCGCCCAAAGTTTGAATTTTCATTGACGTTGTGGACTACGACCACACCAGGTTGAAAGCACCCGATCTCGTTCGATCTCGGAAGTTAAGCAACCTCGGGCTTGGTCAGTACTTGGATGGGTGACCGCCTAGGAATACCAAGTGTTGTAGTCACTTTTTAGTTTTGTTTTTAGTGCTCCACAATCCGAGGGCGTATCGCTCAAAGTTTGAATTTGCATTGACGTTGTGGACTACGACCACACCAGGTTGAAAGCACCCGATCTCGTTCGATCTCGGAAGTTAAGCAACCTCGGGCTTGGTCAGTACTTGGATGGGTGACCGCCTAGGAATACCAAGTGTTGTAGTCTCGTTTTTTTTAGTGCATGAGAACCCGAGGTCGCATTGATCAAAGTTTGAATTTGGAGGGAGGTTGTGGACTACGACCACACCAGGTTGAAAGCACCCGATCTCGTTCGATCTCGGAAGTTAAGCAACCTCGGGCTTGGTCAGTACTTGGATGGGTGACCGCCTAGGAATACCAAGTGTTGTAGTCAATTTTTTGTTTTTTTAGTGCTCCACAATCCGAGGTCGTATCGCTCAAAGTTTGAATTTGCATTGACGTTGTGGACTACGACCACACCAGGTTGAAAGCACCCGATCTCGTTCGATCTCGGAAGTTAAGCAACCACGGGCTTGGTCAGTACTTGGATGGGTGACCGCCTAGGAATACCAAGTGTTGTAGTCACTTTTTTGTTTTGTTTTTAGTGCTCCACAATCCGAGGTCGTATCGATCAAAGTTTGAATTTGCATTGACTTTATGGACTACGACCACCCCAGGTTGAAAGCACCCGAT